>NC_092502.1:47559105-47863196 GCF_047511675.1 Marmota flaviventris
AATGGCTAAAGAATGAAGAAACTTTGCTGAACATAGAAATAGGAAACACACAATGTAGTAAGAGACTTGAGAATGTATGTTCCAATATCTGTTGCTGTTTAAAAAAAGAAAGAAAGAGGGTTGAAATAGTGGAGAGGTTAATTAAATTAAGGGATCTCTCAGAGAAGAAGATGGATAAAATCTTGAGAGTGGTAGGGATTGATTGAAAAATTTTAGTCAACAAGTCCAGAGAGGATTTATAAGTTTTCATTCTGATTGGATTTGAAGATAAGAGGAGTAATTCAGTGAAGGGTTTAGAGGAAGAAGTTGATTATTGCTCCACTTTGTGTAATCATGCAGTAGCCTGGCCTTAGGATGACCTAAAGTTCAGAGAACTCTGAGAACAAAATTGTACCAGCGGGGGCTGTAAGAGGTGGAAGTCAAAATTATACTTCACCAGTGTAAGGTTCAGCATGAGGGTCCATGCTAACAATTTTTCACAGCTGTTATTCCTAGAAGACCTCAGACTTTCCTTAGAACAGTGTTCAAGATCAACAAAGAGGAGTAGGTGCAGGTCCTAGAAATAGAGCAGAGCATCAGTAAGTGATGTTTCGGAGACATCCACAAAACAGGATTGTTTTTTATTGCTATTGTTTTTCATCTTTTTTTTTTTAAACAAGGAAGGAAGACATCATTCTCAAAGCCTTCAGAGAGAGGAAAACAGTTAAAGAAGTATCAGGCAGTTCAAGCTTATGTTAGTCTCAGCCAGGTCTGTGCCCCACTCCTGGTGGCTTTAGTGACCTGTGTATGATAGTAAAACAAACTTCTGTTCTAAGTTTTTCACCTCTTTCGAGAAAATGACACATTTTTCCAATAACTTTATTTGCTGAGAGTCACTGTGGTAGGGGAAGAGGAATAACAGACTTGGCCAGGAGTTTGAGATAAAGAGGAAGAAGGCAAGCAGATGCACTGAGCACTGAGAAGGCCTCCAGCAAAGCTCATGTGCATGGAAACAGTTCTTTAAAATCACAGGTGCCACAAGATACACATGCTTTCATTGCACATTATTTGATGATTATGACAAATTGGCTTTTTTAAAACTACTTTAATAACTAAACAAGGAAGAGATGGTTTTAATGAGCCTTCCAAATAATCTCTTCTTCCTTGAGGCTTTGCCTATGTACTGATGGACAACAAAAGCTCATGATTTAAGAACATCCTGTTTTGTTAATCTGAACAGTGACTTTTTGGAGGCTGCTAAATATTATATTTTATAATTGACATTGAAACAGATAACTTCCCTCATATTGTTTTTACCCATTGTTTCAAAGAAATAAGCTTCCTTTTAGTTTTGACAAATTCCCAGACCCGGAAATAAAAAGTTGTATTTATGTCCTTGGGTACACAGCCCTAAGGTCACAGATTAGGCCACTCAAAGGGCCTAAAGAAATGAGATGTAAATTAAAACACAAAAGGGAAAAAGATGGCCTTCTCTGGCCTAGGTGACAAAAAGCAAGGAGGATTACCCCAAAACTACAGAATAATGAATTATTCCAATACTTAATTAAAATGAGGAAATAAACAATTCAAAGTGGTGCTTTTACAACAGGTCTTGATTTAAAGATGACTGGGTGATTTGCACTGGATCTTAAGTAGAAATGCTTGTTTTGCTTTATGCCTCCTCTTATAGAAACTCACAATCTCCATTCTGTTGTGGAGTATTACAATCTCTAGTTCCTTTCATCACTATAATATCCAGCAACTGAGAGTTTTGTAAGAAATATTTACACAGTAATTTAAAACAAAACCATGACAAATATTTATGGTTAACACTCACGGTTTCACATTTGAATGTTGTCTATGTTTTAAATTTTGGGTAATTTTTTTTATATTTTTGAGGCATATATCAAATTTATTGCAGTTGATAAATGTATACGTATTATACATTCATGGTGTTCCTTGACTCTTAAGATCTTTAGGTGACCTTGTTATGAATCCTCACTTTTGTAGATAATATTTAAAAACTGTGCAGCATTTAAGAATTCTTGAAGTCTGAGATATGCCTTGAGTGAACTGGTTGAACTTTGCTCACTCTTCCTGTTGCTTATTAACTTTGTAGATTATGTTAATAATTAAATGAGGTCACTATGTATAAAAGAAAAGGGGGTTAAAGGTGAGAGAAGAGAAAAAGATGAAGAGAAATGGGAAGGTCAGGGGAAAGCTGGTAGAAGGGTATAAAGTATGAAACAAGTCAGAAAACGAGCAAGAAATGCAAAGTACAAAATTTAAAATTATTCTTTGGCTCAGAATATTGTGTCTCCATAATGTAATGCAGAGGAATCAATTTCTAGTCTGCTCTGAATCCAGGATGTGACAGGTGGCTGATCTCCCCCCTCTACTAAATCCCAAACCTCAATTATGGATTGAATTCCTGTCATTCTTTATATTTTTTATTTACTTTTCACAAGAAGTAAAATAAATCAATGGTGAAGTGAAAAGCAGGAATGAGGTGAAGAATAAGGAAAGGGAAATATTATATTGACTAAAGTCTTTTTCATTCAGATTTTTAACTCTTTTTAAATATCCTGTTCTGCAACCCAAGTGCATATCTTATTCATAATATTTTTTTTTCTTTTGAGATATCTGAGACTCACACAGGAAGTAAGAAAGTTATTCTAAGCTCCTCTCTGTAATTCACTAACTTCTATATGTTAAGCTCATTTTAAGGCACATTTTGAGGCTAAAATATCTTTGAAGTTATGTAGCAGATTTCAAAAATAGGGTTTGATGCATTTTAGGGGGATTATCTTCTGACCTACATAGAATTATTTCTGGTCCTAAGAAGCATTTTCAAAGGTTAGAGTTTTCTAATAAGTTAGTTATTGGCACAATAAATTAAAGCAGTTCCAAGGTAAATATGTCTCCTGAAAGTGCTTAAGACATACCTGAAAAACTTAAATGTGCTTTCCTCTGAGATATCTCTTGAAATGTTCAATTCTGTCAGTTCACCATTGTGAACATAGACTAATGATTGAAAAATGAGTTGATATATTTCAAGACCCCAATAGATCCTAATACTGAAGGTAGTATTAAACTTATATATACCACTTTTCCCTATTTGTACATTTCTGTAAAAGAAATTTAATTTCTAAATTAGGCACAATATGAGAATACTATAACAAATAATAAAATAGAACAATTATAATAACAGACAATAATAAAAGTTATGTGAAAATAAAAGATACCCACCCCCAGGTATCTGATTCTACTTTTACCTTTTCATTGGAAAAACTTAATGGTTTCTTTTTAACATATCCAAATAGCCAGCATCTTCACACTTTGATGTCATTATTCAGTAATATAAGTGTTACTTGATCACAAGCACTGCACCACCAGCACGGTTGATCTGTCTATAATGTTACCAGGTAACAAATGGGTAGGTAGCATACACAGGGTGGAAACAGTAGAAGCCTTGTAAAAATGCCTCTGTGTCTTTTGTAGTATAGTTACAATTATTACATTGAAATCATATAGATGAGTGATCAAGCAAATGAAGAGCAAAAAGTTATTATTTTAAGGTAGAGAATGCTGAGAGAAACTGTAGGTAAAATTTGGCATGGGATTTTTGTGTGCTTTGGTCAACATCTTCTACTTAGTTTACTTTTAGAATTCTTGAAGATATTTTTTTAAAAAAAGATTCTTACACCTCCCCAATGTGTGAATAATTTTCTTTTACACTTTGCCTCTGTGTTAGTCAGCTTTGCATTTCTGTGACCAAAATATCTGAGAAGATCAATTTAGAGCAGGAAAAGTTTATTTTGGCTCATGGTTTCAATCTCAGCCAATTAAATCACTTTGACTCTCAGGTGAGGCAAAGAGAGCTTCATGGCAAAGGGACCTGTGGAGTTAGGCTATTCAGTTTCATAGTAGGGTAGGAAAGCAGAGGTTGGTATAATTGGCCATAGGAAGATCAACCCTTTCAGGGCATGTCCCAAGTGACCCACATCCTCTAGACATGCCCCACCTGTCTACAGTTACCATACAGTAAATCCATTCAAAGTACGATGGACTGATTAGATCACAACTCTCATAATCCAATCATTTCACCTCCAACACTGCCACATTAACAGAAGCTTTTTAGAGACATCTCATATCCAAACCATAACAGTTGATTCTTCCCAGCTAAGTTGAACTGGGGTCCTTTGGAAATCTCTAAACTTTGCCAACAAATATATTATCACAGACCTGAAAATGGGTTCACATTGACCCAAAGCATAGTTCAAAAGTGAGCCCACTTGCCTTATCTACTCATTTTATAAGAGATTTCTAGACTAAAGGCCAGATAGAATGAGAAATCATGACTTTTATAAATTCTACAAGATTCTAGATTTACTTTCCCATTTAATTGCCTCAATATGATTACCTTATACTTTGTCTGAGGGAGTGCTAATCATCTACTCTAAAAGAGAAGGAACCGTGAAAAGATAAACAACATAGAAAAATCATAACTAGACTAAAGAGTAAAAACAGATTAGACATAAAAACTGATACCACAGAAATATAAAAGAACAATAGAGATTATTATTAATAATTATGTACCAACCAATTTGAGATCCCAGAAGAAATGGACAAATTTCTGCACACATATACATTACCAAAACTGAATCATGAAGAAGTAGAAAACAGGAACAAACCAATAATAACAAAATTTAATCAATAATATAAAGCTTCCATCAAAGAAAATTCCAGGATCTTTTGGCTTCACGACTGAGTTCTATGAAACATTTCAAGAAGAATTAATCTCAAATTTCCTTAAGTTATTGAAGAAAATAGAAGAGGAAGGAATTCTTCCAAGCAAATTCCACAATACCATGATAAAAATACAAAGAAAAAAGAAAATGACAGGCCAATTATCTTATTATTTTTTTTTAACAAAATAGTAGTAAATTGAATCCACTAGCACTTTAAAAATATTATTAACCATGTTCAAGTGGGAACCATTCCAGTAATGCAAGGATAGTTGAATGTGCATAAATCAATAGGTATAATAGAATATATCGACAGAATGAAGGACAAAAATCTTAAGGTCATCTCAGTACAGAAAAGGCATTTGATAAAATTCTACACACATTTATTGTAAAAATTCTGATCAAATTAGGTATAAAAGGAACATACTTCAACATAATAAAGGCCATTTACAATAAGTTAATAGCACCATTATAGCCAATGGGGAAAATCTGAGAAGTTTTCACTAAGATCCAGAACAAGACAAACTTGTGTTCATTTTCAACACTTTTATGTAACATAGAGCTGTAAATCCTAGCCAAAAATAGTTAGAAAAGAGAAAGAATTAAAGGGTACCAAATTAGAAAAGAGGAAGTCAAACTCTTATCCTGTAGAGATGATGTGCTTTGATATACAGGAAAACCCAGAGACACATGTTGGATATTGGTATAGATATGGAAAAGAGTTATAGGGGATGAGGCTTTGTACGTTTAGTATTTCATTCTAAATTTGGTCTTAAATCTTTAGAACTTTTAAAGTAATGAATGATATGCCGCAGTCCGGCTGCAGCAAAATAACTGGGGGGTGATGAACAACTTGTGTACATTGATACAGCAGGAGTGGGAGCCCTTTATTGTAGAACAACAGAGGTATTTATACATTCCACACAGCTTATCTAATTAACATAAACTCGATACAGCAGTCAACCAATAAGGAATCTGCACACTTAATGGCTCGCTGTCATTACTTCACAAACCACTCCCTCTGGCAAAATGCCAGGTGCCATCCAGACTTGTTTACAGACTCTAACATTTCCCCCTTCTGTTTAATTTAAATAACTACCATAGTGGTTTTTACACAAACACCATAAATAATCTCCTACGAGCAGAAGGAGAGGATACAAAATGCCACAATACCAAGCCAATTGATGGCTCCATGCAAGAAGCCCTTGGAAAAATTATACCAGCAATGACACCATTTGCAAAGATACCGAGTTACAACTTGTTGTAGATTACAGTTTGTTGTCTCAGTCCAGGTAAAGCAGTGTCTCAATAGATTAACTCACAAGTCCAGGTAAATCACAGTCCAGGTAAGTTCTGCAGGCAGCTAGCTTAAATCACAGTCCAGGTAAGTTTTGCGGGCAGCTAGCCAAAGCTGTAGCAGCAGAAACAGCAACAGCTCCAAAGTCTCATCCGTTTCTCAGCTGAAGTTTCGGCCGGTTTTCAGCAACACTGGAAATTCTTTCACCCTCGTCCTCACCGGCACTGGGGCGAAGGCAGGAACTCTGGCAATGCTCCTAAAGAAAATCCTGTAGTATTCCAGCAGGCACTAAGAAAACAAACTTCTGAACAATTTAGTACATTATCTCAAGGTTTTTTACATTTGAAATAGGCCTTAATAATGCTCATTACTCATTAGCTTCCAGGTGTGGGAGAACCATTGTAGTTACTGGCCTTGGATCATTCTTCAGGGACACAGCCCTGGGGAGAGTCGGGGAGTGTTCCGGACTCAAACTGCCACTGGACACAGGGAGCAAGAGCCTGTGAGACCGTGCCTCCGGGTCAGGTCTGGGTTTGGGCTCACAGTGGCGTCCCGCTCCCCGGGCGGGGGGCAGGGAAGAGCCCGCTGCCACTGCTGATTGGAAAGTCCTTGCTGCGCCAAGACCAGCTCTCGCACATGGCAGCCACCGCACCAATTCATGCACCCTCTGGTAACGAAAAGTATTCAGTAATAGCCTTTTGCTGCAACTTTTTTCCTGATAATCCTTCCTCCTCTGAACTTTCTTTTTCTTTCTGACTAGAGTTCCTGGGCTTCCGTCAACACACGCCCTAACTATTCTTGGTTCCACTGGGGTGCCTTCTTCCCTTAGTAATTTACTTCTCACCCCTTCCATATTTTCGTCACAAAGACAATACAATACGCTGAGACAAAACAAGACACAAACATACTGCATCAATCTTCTCCATTTTCTCAAAATGGCCATTTTTCCTCTCGCCCTATCTGCCTAGGGATGAGCAGATTTGCTCCCTTCTTATCTATGGACGGGCAGCTTTTATTCTCGTCACTTACCCCCGAGTGTCCCGGAGCTCCCCGTATGGATCACCATCTGCTGCAGCCCGGCTGGCTGGGCAAAATAACCGGGGGGGTGACGAACAACTTGTGTACATTGATACAGCAGGAGTGGAAGCCCTTTATTGTAGGACAACAGAGGTATTTATACATTCCACACAGCTTATCTAATCAACATAAACTTGATACAGCAGTCAACCAATAAGGAGTCTCCACACTTAATGGCTCGCTGGCATTACTTCACAAACCACTCCCTCTGGCAAAATGCCAGGCGCCATCCAGACTTGTTTACAGACTCTAACATTTTCCAGGCGCCATTCTGACTTGTTTACAGACTCTAACAATGATATCTAATCTATATTTTCTAAATGCTCACTTATTTTTAACAGGGACTGCAAGTGTCAAAGGAGGTAGTAGTGGATGATTATGGGCTAGTTTGGATGGAATACTAGTGACAGACTCTTATTTACTCACAATTCCAGAGAAGATTTACAGATGAATATGGTTAAAAGGAGTTAGAATAGAATATACAGGTTTGGTTTAACAGAAACCAACAAATTCTGTACTGACGGAATACAGATCACAGATGGCTTTTCTTAACAGAATGCAGTGGGACCCAATGTTACATGATGACACAATATTGCTCACATAAGACAGTCTAGTCCAAAAATTTGAAATTAAGTGCTCAAATGGAATGGATCTGACTTCAGTTTTCATATTGGCAGATGACTGGTCTAGTCAGCAAAATTCTAGCAGAAGAATAAAAGATGAAATTTTTCTACAATAATAGTTCTGGAACAAAGAATAAAGTTGAGTGGATGAATTTTCCCACAAAGAAATAAGTTAAGGAGGAACAACTCATTTCTCATTTAATTGATTTAGAAAACTTTTCATGTGATGACTTTGTGTACCCTGTGGACAGATAAACATTTCATAAATTAACCACTGATTTAGAGGTTCATATACAACCAAAGTATTCCTTCCATTACACCTAATTATGGATTCTAAGTTTCAGTAATTAGCCCAGAAATGGAATAAACCATTTTAATTAACCTGAAGATAAAACCTTTCAGAGATTCATTTTTCCATAAAATTATAAAATGATGCCTTATAAATTATTTCATTTTAATTATATGAAAATAAACTTTTAAAATCTAGATTGAGGTTTGAGTCACATACTAATGTGCCTCAAAATTAATTACTACTACTTACAATTAAGAGATATATTTGCAAGATTACTTGCCTGTGTTGAATTTTTGACCGGGTCCTTATAATGTTCATATAATAGTGTTAAAATGCAGTAGCTATCTCATGACTTTGAAGTATGTATTCCTCTTTACAAAGTAATTTCTCATACAAGTCTAGAAATTAGTTATATGGTGATTTCTTTATAAATAAGTTTATTGCCATAAGCTGTTTCAAACCTATTATGAAAGATCAAAGGTACATTTGTAAAAATAAATGATAATGAATTAATTTCATTACATTTATAATTGATAGCAATTAGTTATTGATAATATATTCAAGGGCATACATGAAATACAGAGAGATGTATTATAACACCACTTTTGGAATATGAAATGTCTTGCAACAAATCTGTCATATAACTTTGTTTGTATAATCATTTTCCAGGATAAATATTACTACAGATAGATTCCTAGGAAAATAGCACTTATACACTATTGGCTGGGAAAATAGTGGCAGTATTCTGATCAGGTGAGAAAAAAAAGGAGATAAGAGGAGATAATAGGATGAAGAACAATATGAAGGAGGGGAAGAGAAGGATGTCATAAGAAGAATAGGAAGAAAAGAAGAGGAAGAACAGGAAGTAAATAAGAAAGCAGAAGAAAAACACAAAAAGACAGTAGGCACCATTGTCCCTGGTTCTTGGCTGAATCTAGGTGGTGTCATTTGCCTTATCCCTTCTTGGTAAAACAACAAAACATGAAAAGTTTGTTTAAAATGTGATTTCTCATAATTTCTGACAGGTCATTTTTCACATATAAGCTACAGAAGTAATTTTTAAGTAAAATATAATTGGAGGGGATCTTATATTAGAATTATATGAAGCTCTTTATTTTATATAAAACAGATCATTCATGTTGTTTCAACAATACAAAATTTATTATATGGACACATCAGGAACAGATGGGTCAAATCTCAGTGAACCTAGTGCAAGACAAATACCTAGGCCTCCCAGAAAGAACAGAAGCTCAGGTAACCATGCATTATTATAATAGAGTCCCAGAATCCTTAGAAGATCTACTGAATAGGTTATTTTATCATCTCCTCAGCATCAGAATTTCAATGCTTTTCATCTGCTCCTGTCAGCATCAATAAAGTGGTCCTCCTACTGTCCCCCTTAAACTTAGTTACCCATTTCCACTACTGATATTCAATTTAATCATTATTTTTTCTGATTTGAACAGAGCTTTGGCAATGAGCTATCATAGGGCCATTTTGGCAAATCTATATGAGAATTTCTTGATGAGCTTCATATTCCTCCTGTCCAGGAAGCTGTGGTCACCAGGCTGGGATAAGAGCAGCAGCAGATGCCCATCCACATGAATTATGGAAATGGTTGTGATTTTGATGTTCGGCTTCTGCAGTCACCAAATGTTTGTGAGATGATTTCAATTCTAGCTCTCATAGACCCTACCTTTCAAAATGTTAATAACTAAATAGCACTTTTAATTGGAATAAAAGGAAGACAGGATGAAATGAAAAAAAAATCTATAAAGGGTTCTTACGGAAACTCCATCACATTAGAAAGTGAAATGTCTCAAGCAAGAAAGTTCTCAGAGGTTTGAAAACTATCACATTCAGTTTTTCAGTCATTTGGCTTTTCATGTCATACATATTATTGATATTCTACTATAATATACAAACTAAATAAGTAGAGTCCCCATTTCCTACTTCCCATCCCAACCTTTGCCGTGTATAGGGTTATTTTTGGAATTGGCATACAATTAAACTAAATAAATAATCAGAATAGAAACTATTGTATATTGGAAATTAAATGGTGATTTTTATGTCTGTGATTGATTGAGGGATAGTAGATAGAGAGTGTGCTTTAAAAAGATAACTTGAATGTGATGGTACTTGCATTGAAGCCTGGGGAATGGCAGGAACCAGTCAACAGTAATGACATTCAGCTGCAGTGTACCATTTCTTTATTACCTCACAGTGGTGAAGATTAATAGGACAACAATATTTAACCTCAGCTTTGACTTAGCTCATTTAGTTCTTGGGGCAAAAATGAGTCCAGTGTCAAGGGGGGCATTTTCTTTAGTTCTTGTCCTTTAATAGCACAACAGTATTATTGCAGTTGACTTGCTTGAAATATTTCTCTAATTTGGAAATAAAAAAGGAAATTGCCACCTGGAAGAGAATATTTCTTAAGAATGATAGGACAGCACATACCATGAAATTAAAGTAACAGCAGCTGAACAGTGATCCATCTGGAAACTTTAAACAATGCATCTGGCAATTTACAGGTAATAACTTGCCAATTTGACAGAAAAGGTCATAAATATTTCTTACTATTACCAAACAAGACACCTGCAAGCTCAGAGCCAAAACTTATAAATCTAGGGTTCATATTGGCTGGTTGTCCTAAAGCAAACATAAGGTCATCTCATATTTTAAATTGAAAAATACTACAAACATAGAAACAACTCTAAGTCTCGGTAAATAGAAGTAATCTGTGTGACAGTAGGATGTACCTGGATTTTTAAATGTAAGAGGGTCTTTGATAGTATAACCATGAACACCTGTTTTTCTGGGATTCTCCTGGTTTATGCCAGTTGCTATGGTACATCATTAATGATGTCTCCTTCCACTCTCAAACTTATCCTTGTCCCAAGTTGAAAGATAAATTATATTGTCTTCCTAGTTTTAACACACACATTCTCCTGAGTATAAAAGGATATGTGAAACAGGACTAAATAACATCTTAGATCACCAAGTGCTATAAAAATAGGTACTGAAAGAGAGTAGTACCCTTATTGAGGGTACTACTGCCTTAGGGTCTCCTATCATGTTGCTGGCCCTCTATCAGCAGGTAGGGAACATGCTCTCAGGAAAAGCAGGTGAGCATATATACATACTATGTATTTATATTGTCTAAACTCTGTACTCATTAAGATGTAACTCTTCTAATATTCTTCCCGACTAGTATTATAGACCAACTAGCATTTTTCTAACCTTCTTGTAATACAAATATTTTTTTGAAAACCAATAGACATATTTTATGCATACTTTAATGGCCCAGAAAAAAAGAATTCATTTATAGAAATGTCAACTCAAGCCTAATTTCATAAAGACATCACATAACTATATTGAGCACAGAAATTCAAACTTCTAACTAAATGAACTAACTTAATATGATGAATTCTGGTAGATATGATCCTTATCACAATATCAATAATTTGAAACAATATTTGCAAAGAACAGGGTTTAGAACTAATTTAATTTAAATAATATCTCTTTGGAACAAATGATGAAATTTAATTACATTAAACAAGTTTCTTCCATTACAAACTAGTTTCTTCACTCTTTTTAATTGGTCACTTACCCTATGTTTTCACCTCATTTTAAGAAAAATCAAATATTTTAATTAACAAGAGAGGATAGCATTTGCTACATCATTAAAATCAAATAACTTAAATGTCAGGATATGATCAGCACAAAATTGAATTAAACCAATGGAAAAAAGCAGACAAAA
Organism: Marmota flaviventris; assembly: GCF_047511675.1. Classification (NCBI taxonomy): domain Eukaryota; kingdom Metazoa; phylum Chordata; class Mammalia; order Rodentia; family Sciuridae; genus Marmota; species Marmota flaviventris. The sequence goes on from NC_092502.1 coordinate 47,570,885, forward strand.
ATATTCAAAATTATGCTTTTTCTGAAGTTGCTTATACAAATGATCATGAATTCAGATTAAGACTGAGGAAAATGAGTCAAGTTTAAAAAATAATTGAGTAGGATACTTAAGTAGAATATTTAGAGCTATATATTGTTTCTTAATCAACTCAAAGCTATATTACCTATATATGAATACATCTTAGTTAAAATATATGTGGTGAGGGGAGGGAAGAATATAATTATTTTGTTGCCTCATTAAAAATGCATGTTAGTTAGTATCATTTATTTCATTAATAAGTCCAAGACAAACTTGAGATAACTGCACTTCATATTTTTCCCCCAATTTTGATTTCAGGGAAAGAAAATTAAACAACATATTAAAATATAATTAAAGTACACAGTATTTTCACGATTTTAAATGACTAGACCAAAAAAAAAAAACATTAGTAAGGACTTGATTCATAAAAATCAAAACATTATTTTATTTTAGCCACTAATTATACCTATAGTCATATCTTTTATAAACATTTTTAATTCCATATGCAAACTTAGGTAACTATGCTATTTTTATTGGTGATATAAGGAAATCAGTTTTCATTTATCCATACTCCACAGCACTATTTCAAGGGCATCTTGTGGAAAAGACTGACTTGAGGAAAGGGAGAAGTACTCACATGATCTTAATTGAGTTAGGCTAGTTCTATCTTGATTGGTAACAAGATGAAAGCAATTCCTATTTCTGATATCTAGACAAATTCATCTGTAGGTACCAGAATGCCTGCTTTCTATTGTCACCAGAAAACTCCAATCACGTAAATTAGGAGTACCCAAGCCTCAGATATGCCTGGTGTAGGTGGGAGACTGTGGAAGGTCCCACTCATGTTTTCTGTCTCCTCAGTGTAAGGACCTATCTTTCCTCACCAAGGAACCTTTGGCTTATATTAAACATCCTCCCTGTTGCTACCTTATTGCTACCCACACCTCTCTCTCTCTCTCTCTCTCTCTCTCTCTCTCTCTCTCTCTCTCTCTCTCTCTCTCTCTCTCTCTCTTAAATTCAGGGACAATGAATGTTTTCATTCCCAGAGATGTCAGGAGAATGAATTGATTGTACCAATGTGCCTAAGATTCTTTGCTAACTGAGGAGAATATTTAACAGATTCCTTCTAACTCTCTAAAGAGTATTTTGTAATTGTGTAATATGAAATCCTAAATATCTCCAAAGCTACACTTTTAAAGACTATTTCTGCTCATTGCATTTTTTGTCCTTTTTTTATTTCCTATTCTCTCTTTCATTGCCAAGTAATCAGTACTAAGAGGCAGTCATCCTTTCTAATAGAAATGCTTACAGACACTAGATCAAGAATGTTCCCCTCAGGCATCAGCTAGCATAATTAACCTGAACTTCATGCACCTTCCTCCCCAGGAGAGAAGAGTGAGCTTGCTTCTGAAGTCTCAGCTGAACCAAGTTACTTGTAAATTAAAATATCTACTTCAATTTTGTATAGTGTTTGATATTTTTTCATATATCAATAAATAAAAGATTTGAAATAATAAGAGAAATATAATTCTGAGTCAGTAAAAGTTTACTTTTGACATCATCCCTTTTCCCCATCACTTCTTCTTTTAAGATCTGAAAGTGCCATGTTTCATCTTGTAACTCTGGTGATCCTCCAACAAGAATTCCCTCTCATATCTCACCTAAATTATATTTCCCAGAATCCCCATGTATCTACATAGAGAAAACTTTGATGGTGTGGAAAGCACATGAGTCAGAGGGGTTTGAATCTATATTTGGCCATCTCTGAGACCCGAAAAAACATTGTGATTATTTTAATATTAGCTCCCTATGTATTTGTGAGAATGCTAGCAATTTCCTTTGAAAATTATTTGAAAAGTTAAATGAGGTAAAAGTTTAAATGCCTTTTGAGTCTGGCACATAGTGAATACTCAATAAATAATTAACTTTTATGCTTTTTTAATTTTGCAGGAAAAATATGTCTACCTAGAATAATAATAATGCATCCATCTTGGTGTAATATTCACACATGAAGTGAGACCTGAATGCCTTGATTTTCTTTTCATGAAACATAACAGAACCTAAAATTCATCCCTAAGGTTATACATTTCTAAACAGTATTTAGTTCTCAGTTTTATTTCCCATATAAAATTGCATGTATATAATTAAGATTTGAAACACATGTGGATACACATACATATATTATAATTTTCAAATTTTAAAATTGTTACTTTCAGTATTTTTTATGGTTTCATACTTGCATTCATGGTTGTATAATATCCTCATTTACTGCTATTGAGAAATTGACTGTTTTCAGAAGATACCATGATAAATAATATTTTGCTATAAAAAGCATGTTTTACGTAATCTTTCCCAAGAATTCTAAGAAATGCAATGACTGAACCAGCCTGGGTAATCACTACCTATAAAGTGTCTCTTAAAAGCAGCATGTGAAGTAATACAACTGCTTTAGAGGTAGCAGCTCCATCTTTGCATAAAGGAGTGGTGTTAAAATTGGCATTTAATTAAAAATGGCTTTGTAAGTCAGATTCAGAAAGTCAAGGGTCACATGTTTTGTGTCATATGTGGAAGAGACATAGAAGGAGGGAAGGAGAGGGAAGAAGAGATGGAGGGAGAAAGAAAGAGGGGGAATAAAAATAGGTGATCACAAAAAAATAGAGGGGAGACCAATAAATAATGGAAAGGGAAGCCTGGGGAAGTTGTGGGAAAATTATGCTCTGTGCATGTAAGAATATACCACAAGGAATCACACACACACACACACACACACACACATAATTATAATGTGATAATTGACACAATAATAATCATAATAGAGGGGAGACCAGTAGAGTAGAACTAGCAGATGAGGAAGGAGGGGAGGAAAGGAAGGGACAGGGGAGTGGGACTGATCCAATTATGTTATGTGTTTATAAGATTAGGACATCATGAACCCCACTATTTTGTAAAAGGCGAAAGATTTATACGATCTGAAGAGAAACCAGAGTATTACCCCCACTATTTTGTATAATTACAATTCACAAATAAAATTAATTTAAAAACATGAACAAATGGCTTTCTGTTGGTAGGCCCTATGAGAGTAACTTTGAGAAGCCAAAGCCTTCGACTTATTCTTTTATTTAATACAGGGCTGTCTGCAAAATTCCAAGTCAGTCAAAAAATATATTTGGGGGCTGGGAATGTGGCTCAAGTGGTGGCGCGCTTGCCTGGCATGTGTGGGGCGCAGGGTTCAATTCTCAGAACCACATATAAATAAAAAAGATATTGTGCCCACCTAAAACTGAAAAATAAATGTTTAAAAAATAAATAAATAAATTTGGGATCATTCTACAATATGGACCTCTGTGCTCAAGAAGTGTTTACCAAAAATTTACCTCTGGAATAGTTAATATTGTTAGACACAGACACACACACACACACACACACACACACTCAACAAAGAGTTCTATAAGCACAATTTTCCAGTATAGAAAATATGCCCTTATAAGCAATTTTACTCATTTATTTTCAGCATGTTTCTGTTTTGTTTTTTTTTTTTTTTGGTGGGGGGTGTTGGCTACTAGGGATTGAACTGAACTCAGGGGCACTTGACAATTGAGCCACATACTCAGTCCTATTTTGTATTTTATTTAGAGACAGGGTCTCACTGAGCTGCTAAGCATCTCACAGTTGCTGAGGCTGTCTTTGAACTTGTGATTCTCCTGTCTCAGCCTCCAGAGCACTACAATTACAGGCGTGTGCCACTGCAACCCACATATTTCTGTTTTGTAGCCTCATTTTGATTACTGTTAGCATCTTTACTTTTATGTAAGAAGTATGGCATCTTCCTAGGTTTTTATGCAGAGTTTCAACTCAATCAGCACAGTGTTCTTCCCTAAAAAAAATAAATTGCCCATTTACTCCATATTTCATTTCATTGGTATGAGTTTCAGTGTTCCATCCTGTTAGGATATGTTTGACTTCTCTCTCTTGATATATGTCATTTTCTTTTTCCTCCTCTACAAAGCCCTCTTGCCTTCCAGCCTTTCCCATTCATTTGAGGATATGAAGGTTTGCTGCTGGTGAATTGGCCTCCCTGAAGAAAAGGAGTTTGACACAGATTGCAGAAACTTCCCTATAAAGTTGTATATCAGATGAGAAGTTGTTAAAAGAAATAGCTGCCTGAAGCATCTCATTTCACAATACCTGAGGATGGAGTTTTGTTGGAAACCATCAGACTGTTAGGTGAAAATATGTTGCCCAGCATATTTAGCAACAAAATATTATAAATGCCACTCCCATGAATAATTGAAATTGTATTCCACAGAATTTACTTTATTAGCATTCAGTTGCATAACATGAGGATAAGTGCAAGGAAACATCTTACTCTATACATTTCATAACACTATGTAGCATGTTAATGGCATGCTATATTTTCAAAGTAAAATATAATGAATTATAGTTCATTAAGGAGCTACACAGAATGTGGAGGCAAGTCAAACTCATTATGACCATTTTGCAGTTTAAGAAACAGAGGACACAGAAACTTAAGAGATTTTTAAAATATATTTCCATTAGTGTAACATTAGAAAGAGATAACATAAAACGATTGACCCCATTTTTAAGGTGCTCAGTCAGAAGACACACGTGAAATTTCTGGCTGATATTTATATCACTAATAGCACTTTCTAAATATAATGGTTAGTCTTCATTCATTTCATATTATTTCATTTACCTATTCAACTTAGATTGATTTAGTACCCTCTAAGTGCCAATGATGCTCCTACTGCTGAGTAAATATATATTCCCTCCCCCCCTCTCCATATAGATAGATAGATAGATACTCTCTGTATATATTAAGAGGATAAGAATGAGTTTCAAAGGGTCAGTTTGAAAGGATCTAGAGGCTGAAGCAAATGATTACCTGACAATAGAAATAAAATCAATCTCTCATTCATTAGAATTCTATGCAGTATAGTAAAATTTTGGACAAAACTCTTATATAGTGCTATTGTAGCAAATTATCAGATGAAGTAATTGTGGCCAGGAAGAGAAAACACACACACACACACACACACACACACACACATACACTTGCTATCTTTGATAAACTACAGCTGGTTGAACTAGTTTTTTTAGTTCAGAATTAACTTCCAAAGTTAACATTTATCTCAGTGCTCAGGGACTGTTTTCTACTTTTCTCTACACAATTACTTTTCTGAGTATAAAGCAGCTTTATTTGAACCCAATAAGAATTTGCATGTTGCAGAGATTAAAAACCATTAATGATGGTTATTTAAAACTCATATTGGACACATGCAAGAATTCTTGAAGAGAGACTTAAGGAAATATTTTGTACAACAAAATAGGTTCCAGAAATAATTAGAAATCACATATGAAGATTTTTAAGGCAGAATGTGCATACTTGTCTGTATGTTTATTTTAAAATCCAACAATTAATTTAAGTTATCTTGAATTATAAATCATGCTAATATCCATATTATATGCAAGTTCAAAAGCATTTAAAATGAGAAAAAGATATTTATTGAAAATTTCCAATAATCATTACATGTATATATTTTTTAAAATATGTCAGTATGCCCAGAATAGAATATTTGGTAAATTTTAAGAGACTCTTTAAAGATTGATAAGAATTATTTATGGAATATAACTTATTAGAAAACCAGAGCCCCAAATATGGATTGTTAGGACAAAAGATAATCTCTTACTAGTCAATTTGTTTTTTTCTGGAGGTGGGAAGTGCCTGGAGAATTGTACATCTGTGATGGAAATTAAAAAGAAATTAAAATATTATCAGAGTCACACACTTGCTGTCAGTCTAGAAGCAAACAAAGCCCACTGTTAAATGACATATGTTTGTTCTTCCCAACTCCTTTCTGGGAAATGTATCATATTAATAGAATTTAACAGTTTGGCAGGCAGAAGCTGGACTATCGATTGTTTCTCCACAGTGTTGATTGCAAGCTTTGATGATTTGGTCACAGTTCCCCATTGGGGAATCAATATTATCTAATCCTTTACAAAGTTTAAAATATACACACATACACACATGTATATACATATATACATATGTATATATAGAGAGAGTTGTAAAGAAACTCTTTGTGAATATTTTCTGCTACTAAATTTAAATCAATATGTCTTGTCTGAGAAAATAAAACTGTGCTTACATTATATATTAATTTCTTTATTTTCTTCCAATAATACTATTTTGGTAACTTGTTTTAGTGTAGATGAGACTGAGTATTTAGTACATTATTTCCTTAATTTTCCCTTTCTGACACTTTCCTTACCAATTTCTTACTTTACTTTCTTATTTATCTACTGGAGTGGATTTTACTCTAGCATTTTCCCAACTCTACTTGAGATCACTGTGGACTCTTATCTGCACCTTATAACTAGCTATTTATAAATTCCACATCAGATCATATTTTCCTTTCTTTCTTAATACTTAATGAACTTTTCATTTTAAATTCAGCATCATCCACAATTTGCAAGTCTTATCAGGACAACTATCTTATCACATTCATTCCCTTTTTTTTCTCCTTCACTATTTACTCATGAATGCAAATTGTGTTGGCATAATTACATAAGAGATTGTTTGTTGTGTTGTCTAAAAAATATCTCAGGTAAAAAGAAGATAATGTAGAAAGAAAAATCCTTGATTATCTTTTCCTTATCTTATATTCTATAAATACATTTTATAATGCCGAAACCTAGATCCCATAATTAATGCTAAACTGCCTACCAATACTGATGCACAAGCTTAGCTGCTGTTTCAAGAACAGGGAATTATGAAAAGGGAAAGACAATATAAACCTCCTTCCACTTTGTGGTAAATATGAGATGTAAAACAATCAAATGAAAAACAGTAATAAAGTTCTACTATTGACCCCTTTGAAATGAAATGGTCAAAAGAATGAAAAAAGGAAATGCAACTATTTTTTAAATTAAACCATTTAAAATATCACACTAGTCTAAGACAACACAAAGATAAAAACACAAAGTATTTATTTAGCATTTTAGGAAATAATGTTATGCATAGAAAAGTACATAATTGATAAATATGTGCACCAGTGAATTTTTAAGAAGTTAACACGCCTAAGAAACTACCACCTAGGAAAATAAGTGGAACATGGAGAGTACACAGAAAGTTTCTTCATGCTCTCTAGTGTACACTGCCTATCCCAAGTCTGCCATAATTTGATTTCTATTGTCATTTAACTCATTTGCCAGCTTTGAATTTTGTGGCAGGGGAGGGTAGTGGGGCTTGAACCCATAGGTGCTTCACTATTGAGCCACATCCCCAGCCCTTTTTAAATTTTTATTTAGTGACGGGGTCTCACTGAGTATTTTAGGGCCTTGATAGGTTGGTGAGGCTGGCTTTGAACTCAAGATCCCCTGCCTCAGCCTCCCAGTCTCTGGGATTACAGGAGTGGGCCACTGTACCTGGCACCAGTTTTGAATTTATATGGAATTTTTTTTCTACTCACTATCATGTCTGGGATTCATCCATGTAAAAATAATTCATTCCTTGTCATTGACATAGCTTTCCAGTATACAAATAAATCAAGTTTATCTATTCTATTGCTATGAGACATTTTGTCATTTTTATTTTTTAAGTATAATGACATTTTTGGGAAATATTTTATATATACCTTTTGATTAAATATGTGTGTGAACTTGTGTTTGTTATACGTGTATGTATGTACATATTTATATGGATGTTTATATATATATTCAAAAGAAAATTATTTCCCTAATCACTAATCTGGAATCCTTAGCCAAAATACAATTATATAAATGTTGGCCTCTTTCTACACTCTCCATTTGTTTTTATGATATAAAGCCAGACAAACAGACAGACAGACATAGATGGATCTCTACATATTATTCCTTACACCTATAACCTGGTATCTTGATTATGGTAACTTTATAATAATCCTATGAATTGGGTGGTACAAGTGTTCCGACAGTGTTTTTTTTTTTTTTAAACTGCTTTGATCATTCATAAGCATGGCTTGTGTTTCCATGTTTTTAGATCTTTGTTACTTTCTACAAGCTATAGTCAAAGGAAATTGATTATTCCTTAAAGCCTCCAGAAAACAATGCTTTTATGAGCCTACTCAGATCCATTATTTTTAAAATTTTGGCCCCTATAAATATAAAATGATAAACTTTTTATCTTAAGTTGATTTTAAACTGTGAAGCTTTTGGTAAATTGTCATAGCACTGATAAGAAAATAAATCACCTTAAAAATTTCAGTGATAACATTTTTCTCATAAAGTTTTGCTTGTTTTATTTTCTTATATCTTCCAGTCCCTTCCTAACTATATTTATAGATTTTTTTACATCATTATTCACTTTTGTTGCTTTTTAATTTTACATATATTTTAAACCCCAGTTATTATAATTATTATTTTTGAAGAATGAATATTTATTTAGATTTACCTTCATATATGTGTGTGTGTGTGTGTGTGTGTGTGTGTAGTTGCTTTTCATTTCTTCCTAAAGTTTTAAACTAACATTTGGCATCATTTTCCTTTTGCTAAACATATTTTTTTCAGTAGAAATACTGTTACAAGTTGTCTTTTGAAGATTCGAATGTCTTAGTTTACCTTTTTTTCAAAAATTATTCAGTTTTGAATGATATGATTATGGATTATGAAATTAGAGCTTGGTAGTTATTGTCTTGCTGTTCTTTAAAGATACAATTTCATTGACATTGTGGAAAAAGAGATGTACCCACCTACCATACCCAGATGTGGGAACTTGTCCCTATTCTCAGTAGACATCCACCTACAATCAGCCACTTTAAGGTTTGCTGGCAGTTCAGAGAGTCATCATGCCAAAAACATGCTCCTCTTGGCCAAATAGTGAGGTGGAAATGTAAAGACAACCCACTGGGTCTAATATGGGCTACATAATGCAAGCTGCACCTCTCCGTGAGATTAGCCAGAACTTTGTTGGATTTGCACACAAATTAACTCTTTCTATTCTAAATTCTACCTCCCACTTGCGTCCATTCTCCATGTGTCTATCTCTAAAAAACATCACATATGCCAAACTGTCTCAGCATCTTGCTTCTGGAAGATGCAAACTGGGATAGCTGGTGTCACAATTTGCTTGAAAAGATACTATGGTAAAATATGGATTTGGAGCTGGATTACTCATTGAGTGGTTGGCAATTAGGAACTTCATCATTGGTTTTAGGTGAAACACTGACCCCTGTGTTCAATGACAGTCCAATTACTAAATTTCTGGTTGGAAAGTGATATGGTAGTGTGATACATCAGACTTTTGAGAAATACAAAGGAAATGAAACAACCGTCTCACTGTTTTTCAGTTCTTAAGCACATCTGAAAACCTATGAAAGAAATGAAAACCTAGGCTGAAGCTGTGGCTCAGTGGTAGCACATTTGCCTGGCATGTGTGAGGCAACTGGTTTGAGTCTCAGCACCACATGTAAATAAATAAAATAAAAGTCCATCAACAACTAATATATATATATATATATATATATATATATATATATATATATATATACTATATATATATATATTTTTTTTCATATATATATATGAAAAAAAAAAGAAATAGAAAACCTGCAAGTGATCAGCAGCAATTAAAAACCAAGCTTTGAAATATAGAAAGCCTCCTTTTGTAATTCACCACGAATCTTTTATCTCCAACAGGGCAGTGAAAAGCTGGGAATCATGAACTACAGCTGCCTCAGTCTGGATGCAGCAAAATAACTGGGGTGGGGTGTGGGTGATGAATAACTTGTGTACGTTGATACAGCAGGAGTGGGAGCCGTTTATTGTAGGACAGGAGGGGCATATATACATTCCACACAGCTTATCTTAATTAACATAAACTAGATACAGCAGTCAACCAATAAGGAATCTCCGCACTTAATGGCTCCCTGGCTTTACTTCACAAACCACTCCCTCTGCAAAATGCCAGGTGCCATCTTGACTTGTTTACAGACTCTAACATACAGCAATTAATCCTGGGATCTCAACTGAAACTCACTTTCTCTTTCCTCCATTTTCACTAAGTATTAATTTAGGTACCATCTCTGCAATCACAGAAGGTACTCCTGAAGGTTCTGAATTCCTTGTCTTCACATCCCAATTCTTATGGTGAGGTTGCTTCTCTGGCTTATGTACAATCACACTGGATAAGGAAATCCAAAGAGATGAAAGTAGATTGCCTGGGTATTCTCAATTGCATAAAACTCTCCTCATCCCATTCTGTACCTTGTGTACATCCTCATAAAAATCAGGGGTTTGTATAACTTGACCAGGGCAGATTGGTTATTTCAGTGTATGCTTGTCTCTAAGCCCAAAGCAGACAAAGTGCCAAAGCAGTTGTGGCATGTTACAGTTTACTAGAATACTGCTATGACTCTGCCAACAGTGTGCACAAGTAGTATGTGATATCACTTGTAGGTTTCATGATTGTTGTTGGCAAATATTTTTATACAAAAAATTAAAATCTTGTTATTCATCATTTTTTCTAGTTACGGTTTTCAATGTATTTGCTGACCTAGATTTGTAGATTTCTTAAGTGTGGCTTTTCCCCAAACTCTTTAAGGAAACATGTCTTTAATATTATTCTTCTCCAGTCTCCCTCTCCTTTTTTTTTTACTGAGATCACAATTACATGATATTAGACTTTACCATTTTCCTGTGTCTCTTATCCTAGATTCTTTATATTTTTAATATCTTTTAATCTTGCCATCTCTTTTCCTATTTTTTTTACTTCTCACTAGTGTTTTAAACTATCCAGTATTTTATAAACTGTCATTTGTGTCCTTTCTTTTGTTTTTCCATTTACTTTTCCATTTCTATACCCTACATTTGATCCTTATTTATAGTTTCTTGTTCTATGTCAACTTTTCAACCACTCAGAATTTTAGCTCCTGCAGTTTCCTGCTCATCCACTTTTGTTGGGAACTGCCAGTCCATTAAGGGATTTCCAGGGGACAGGATTACAAGAGAATAGGAAAAAAAAAAACTTAGACTAAATAAAAATGAATGTATCCCTCATTTTCTCTTAGCTTTCAGTTTCTTCTGCTGAGTCAGAAACTTCTAGGTTTCTTGTGAAGTTCTCTGTCTGCAGCATAGAGCTGACTTCCAGTTTTCATGTGTCAAGTTCAGGCCAAGGGATATAAGAGTAGGGAAAAAATACTAAATTCTCCATGGGTTCAATAGTACAAAATTGCACCATTCTTCATTGGACTGACTATATTTAATTTTTGGACATCTCAAATAGCTTTCATGCATCTGTCTAGGCTTTTTTGATGAATTCAGCAAGACATAAAGAGGTTTTTATTTCATCTTGCTCTGTGCCAAAACCCCTGCCCCCAATTTGACTTTTATTACATAGAAAAAAAAAAAACACATAATTACCTGCTTTTGTTATATTTACATTGTGTATTTTTTTTCGTTTTCATTGAATTGTCTTATCTTTTCAGGTATTTTGGATTGTGTTTCTGATATTTCATAAAAACATATCATACAATTAAATGCTGATAAATTTTTGTCAAGAAGTTAGTAGAAACAACTATCAATGATAATTTTTTTTTTTTTTTTCCGTACTGGGGTTTGAACTCAGGGACGCTTAACCACTGAGCCACATCCCCAGCCCTTTTAATATTTTATTTTGAAACAGGGTCTCTATAAGTTTAGGTCCTTACTAAGTTGCTGAGGCTGGCCTTGAATTCATGATCCTTCTGCCTCAGCCTTCAGAATTACTGGCAGCATTAATAATGTTAATTCAACCTCAAGAAATAGATAATTCAAAATTGTGAGGTCCAATTTATTTTCAAATTGGCCTAACTTCTATAATGCAGTTTTCTGGAGTCCAATCCATCCCATTTAGTTATCAGAGGCCTTGAGTTCCAATTTGTCAACCAAGCCCAAAGGTGTTAGCAAAAGCTCTGTTAAGTCTCTTAGCCTTTCATGATCTCTTTTAGAAAACATCATTTGTAAATATATATACACCTTGCAGGCTTTAGTGATTAGTAGGAAAGCCTTGTAATATCTTTCTGTTGTTTTTTTTTTTTTTTTTTCCTCAATGACTCTATAATGCTCAGTGAATGTCTATTATTATTGTTGCCTCTTGCTGTAAAAGATTATTGCATCCATATGGCTATGGTATGGCTGTTAATTTTCTTAGGACTAATGTGATTTTGTGCAACTCAGGAGGCTGAGGCAGGAAAATTGCAAGTTTGAGATCAACTTTGGCAACTTAGCAAGATCCTATTAAAAAGGGCCGGGGTGGTGGTGGCAGTGGGAATGGTGGTAGAGTGGTGGAGTGTCCCTGGGTTTAGTCCCCATTTCCAAAAAAAAAAATAATAGCAACAACAACAACAGCAATGCTGTTTTATGTATTATTGCCAGTTGTGGTTTTCAGCCTTCAAGAAAAATCCACAAAATAACAAAGGAAGGATGTATCATGAAATTCATGTCAGGCTTTTGGAGTTAATTCTGAATACCAATCTAGAAAATATGACTTTTGATGAAAATATTAAAAATAAAATTCAATTAATCATCTATTAGGTGCTAGGTCATACTTGCAAAAAATTTTTCTAAAATAAAGGTCATTCATGGTGGATATGGTTTGTTCATGCTAAACATAGCTATTTAAAAATGGTCTGGCTTTCCAGGTCCTTTGCAAAATTATATGGCATATCCTCTAAAGTAGCATTCATTCATAGTCTTTTTCTCATTCAGTACACATTTACTTAATACAGAATATACTGTACACTGAAATAAATGATGTATAAAGAATTTATATAATTAATGCAGAGTCTGCTTAAAACGAGTGCATGACTTCACACATGGACATTGTTATGAGTCAGCTAAGGAGATTTCAGTGATATATTATGTTGCAAGATTGTACAAACCACATTACATAAATAACAGTAAAAACATGCAGGCGATATTTCTTTTTTAGGTTTCAAAAGGTCATTGAATATTTTCAGTGTTTGTACATAATATATACTCAATATTTGTTTAAATGACTCCACAATTTTCTAACTAGTACTATGATATGTGGCCATATTTAAATGTTTAGCTTTTACAAAATTGAAGTATTATATGATTTATGTGAATAACCTCATTTAATACTTTTTCTTTCTCTCTTAACAGTTACACAATACACTGACATCAGTGTGGACCCGCATCATTTGATGGAATGAATGATGACTCTTTGCAAATTTGGATCATAAACTCCTCCAATAAATAGTCAAATAGCATCCTAACTGTATAGAAATTATATATAGCTTGTATGATTTTGTTGTTTCCCTTGACCTACAATGTTTAAAAATAGATATGAGTTGAAATTCTGGGAAAAACATAGTCTTCAACTTTCTAATCCCCTAGGTATGCCTGCAGCAGCCCTTTCCTCCAGGGACTTAGTTGAAAGATTGCCTGGACATTAGAACTGTCAGTAATGCCTGCCTCCTGTAAGCAAAGATTTGGATTCTATTCACTTGATATGTGTTCTATTCCAAGTAGGTGGAGATCAATCCAATTGCATCTAAGCCACTGGAGGTCTAATTAAATAATAACATTTCCTAACCTTCTCTGTCCCATGTTATACTAAACCAAGGGGGATTTCAGAAGCATTTCCAAGGTTTCTTCTGTCTAAAACAATGACTTCAGAGATCATCAACTTGGGCAGCTGTTTCTTCACTATATATAAAGTATAAAGCAGGACAGAATAATATCTGTTCTCTATTTTATAGTTAAACAACAAGAAAGTCACCCAAAATTACTTATGTCATCTTTCAGTCCATACAACATAATAATCAGAGATTTGTATTATTCTATCAAAGAGCAGAAAAAGAAGCAACAGCCACCACACGCTATTCCTAAGATTATAGTAGGGACAGGTGTTTGCAGATCCTAGCATCTATCATGTGTCACACATCATTCTGGTCCCCCAGTCACAAAGTTGAGTAAGACATTTTTCTACCTTCAAGTGAGACCAATCTATTGATGATCTTGTACTGATAAGCTTCTTCAATCAGTGTGGCTCTATCTCTGCAACATTTTTTCCTTGAAGATTAGAATGCTCATACGCTCAATATGGTGTTTCAATCTTTGAGATTAGGGGAAGGGTAATTTATCAGGGATTTTTTTTTTGATGTCTGGTTTTGCATTTATTAAATCATGGACTTAGTCCCTGGAGCCTCCCTCCTCCAGGGAGGAATGGCTTCCAGCAGAATTATCAGGGAATTATCAGAATTATCAGGGAATTTTTAATGTGGTTTTTTTTGATAGAACAAGGGGGAATATTCTCACAAGCACCTGATTCTAAAGAATTTGAGGACACTGCACCTGAAAATCGATTTGGGTTCTTTAAACAAAAAAGAAAACTGAAGAATGACTTCTCTCTAAACATATAAAAAATATAGTTTTCAAATGACAGGCTATAAGCCTAAAGCCCTCAGATGTAGAAATATTTATTCCTATCAATCAGGAACATGCCAAAATAAACCTATTTGCATTTTATCTTAAGAACCAGTTACATCAAATAAGATGGAAAGAGAATTTCCAGGTCAGTAACAGTCTCTCTCTCTCTCTCTCTCTCTCTCTCTCTCTCTCTCTCTCTCTCTTTTTATGAAGGAAGAATCCAGTGCTTGGGTATTTTTGTAAGAAATTACTTTGTTATTACAAAATAAATATATGTTCATTGTAAAATTCAAACATTTGAAATAAAAGTGACAGCCTCTGTTTTCTCTCAATTAAATCCTTATTGTAGTAAAGGCTTTCTCATTAAAAGGGGTGATCATTTTGTAAGGCAGCCAACACAAATGAGACCTTGAACTCATTCAGGTTTCTTAATATAACAATACCTTGGAAAGCCTCAGAACATTTAGAGAAGAGTAACCAGAATTACATATATTTACTATAAGGAAAAGGAGACTAACAAGGAAGATGATTTTTCCTCTTAAAGTTACAGAAAGGTGAATCCATAGAATACAGAGTAGACATATACCAGGGGCAGAGGACCAAAGATGGATTGTATCAGGAGATGATACTTCTGTTCTGCCTTAAAGTGAGGTTCCTAACAATGGTGCTGTTCAATATGGGATGGGCTGCTCTCTGGAAAATAGGGCTTGCCAATTAGAATGCATTTAAGAAAAAAGGTAGATGGCTTCAGCCAAGGATGATGCAACAAGGTTTCTAAAAATACATAGGAGATAAATCCAGGGATCTTCTGTTTCAAAGGACACTCCTGCTTTTGCTCTTTGGCTCTCTAATTTCAAGTAGTTAGGCCCCCAATAAAGACATGAGAATTATTTGGCTTAGGATAGATGCTAAAAAGAACGGGGGAGATATTTTAGTACTTTGTAAAGGAATGTCAGCCCTTTCAAGATGATAACACTGGGCACTCTCTTTGCCCAGAGCAGATGAAAATAGGATGTGATTCCTTTTGTTTGGGTCATATCTCTTTCATATCCAGGGCCTAGTACTGTCACGCTCGCCTTTGAAGCAAGTAAATTTCACTGTATTCCTACGTATGAAACGATGTAATTTTTCACAGAAAAAAAATCGTCAGAAACTCTTGAATGAAGACAAACATATCTGAAATGCTATTTATTACATCCTATTGCCAGAGTATTAAAAAATAATAAAAGTCTATAAAATTCTTTTATCATGTTCACTGATTACCTCCCCCTCCATTTCTAATTTCAGTTGAAGAATTTCAAAAATAAAAAGAAAAATAGCAGAACAGTATGAGGAGACAGATGGCTCAGCTGATGACAAAATCCATTTGACTTTTACCACACTAGGAGAGGGAGAGCTTGATTAATAGTTGGTCAACCAGTAAAACAATATGAAAAGGAAAGCGATTTTGGCAAAATGTTCCTTAAATTAATATAAATATCTTATTATAGCTTGATTTAAATGTTTCTTGTGGGATCACCATTTTACATTTGTCATCTTAAATACTCCTGTTCAAACCAACTCAAACCAACATAGAAATGTTTCTATCATTAAATCCAGAGCTGAAGCCAATATAAACTTATTTTAGTCCCATCTACTGATTAGGTAAAAAGGAAAATACAATTAAAAATTTCTTAGTGCCTTTCCCCAGATGGCACTATAATCTATTACAATTACCAAAGAGAAAAAGGATCAAAGAAAGTCTGCCCATACAAATTATTCTTAGAATAATAGAACTTCAGAGTTGGAAAGAGCCTGAAACTTCCAGCCAATTATCTTTATTATACAAGCGAAATTAATGAGTCCCAGAGGAATTAAGTGATTTTGCTGAGACCACACAGCCTTCCAACAAAAGCTATGCTAGATCCTAAAATTTTGGCCTTCTAATTCAATATACACTATCTCACCACTTTTTATTATATGCATAGCCAGCTTCTCACAAAAGTAGTTAGGATAATTGTTTCTTCTTTTTCAAAGATGAAATAGACATTAGATTTAAAACTAGATGTGCCTGAGCTTTAGATGTATGAAAAACTGGAAATTGTGTACCTCAAGGTAAACTTATGTGAATACTATTATCTAAATGCCATTTAAAAGGCCATATCTGTTTCTAATGCCCTGAGGATGCATGTTGATATGTGCTAATTTTAATTATATTTATTTTTAAATAATGATCTGGAAAGGGAGAGTATTTTCAAGTCAATGATTGACTTCTGGCCATTGACCAGATTATTTGCAACTTAGGTTTGTGAACCCCTTGTAATAATATAGGAAAAAAGTGCACCAAGGGAGACAATGACTTAGAGCAGATATTCCTTTCAGCTCAGATATTTCAGGAAAATAAATTTTAAGGAAAAAAATTGCTGCAATTTTAACTTCACCTTGAGAATAGATGCTCAAAATATTTTGGCTGTGGTTACTACACTATGATATAGTATGTGAGTGATTTTCTAGGGAGTGTTCACTTTATCTTTCATTATTTGACCATACTGGTATATTTATACAATTTCACGTTTGATGCTACTTTCTTTTACTTGAGATTATGGCTGCACACACACACACACACACACACACACACACACACACACACACACCTCTCTATGACTGAACAACATCAAGTAATCCCATTTGACATATGTACACTGCAAATCAATATATGTGACATTTTCTTTTCTTGAAACATTTTGAGTAACTTACAGTAGAGCTACAGGTATATGTGTCAAGTCGCCTGTATTATATCAGCTGAAAAAAGAGAAAGACTGATATAATTAACTTCTTATTGTAGAATACTTTTGTCCTACTTAAAACAACTGCCTCCTATGTTTTGAATTGAAAGCTGTTTGTCAAACTGGATAAGCCAAATAATTGCATTCCCAGCTGTTTTTATTAGTGACATTTTTACATAGTTTATAGTGCTTTTTTATAAATGAGGGAGTCTGTTGATCATCTGTTTATGGTACTTAGATTTTATACAAAATGTCATTATATGTCCTTGATGTATTTTGAACAGTTCCATAAATCGAAAAGTATCCTGTAACTCATTAAATTATATACTTAAGATCTGTGAATTTCACTATATGTAAAGTTACTATCCCTAAAAATATCCATATATTGTATTGGATTCTAGTTGATCCTGTGCGTGTCAAAAAATTTAGAGGCAAAGTATACTAATTTAGGTAACTTACTATAAAGTACATTAAAATAAAAATACATTTAAATAGAATTTCACAGATGAATAGATACATGATAAAATAAATATAGAAAAAGATTAATGTAGAATCTATGAAACCAGTGTGTGGATCTTCATTTTGCCTTTCTTTCAATATTTCCAAATATTTGAAATTTTCATTAAAAATATTGGAAAACCTTACAAATGGCTGAATTATGACCTACCTACTACTATTATGCTCCAGCAAAATAATTCTAATCTCAGATAATTTTACATTTTCAACACAGAAGAACAGATAATCCATTCAAATTTTACTACAAATGACTACTGCCTAAACATTTTTTAAAAAATTAATAATTATGGTCTCAGAAATGAGAGAAAACTCTGAGATTAATATATTCAATATTCACCTGCTTCTAAATCTAATTTCAAAGTATAAGTTGTCAATAATCAATATTAATCGGCAAATCAACTTGTCTTGTTAGCTGGGGACACAGCATGCATGCAACTCATTCTGACAGTGTTCAAGGTGGTCAGAGCTGCTGACAATCTCCATTGAACATTGTATCTTCTGTGATATGGAATGCTGTCAGCTCCATTATATATTGTTTGGTTCTGGAGTAAAACTGATGTCACCCTTTGGCCTACATTGGCATTGCACCTAAGTGTCTTCCACCTAAGTGCAAATACTTACTGGACCTTTAAACTTTCATACTGGAATGTCATTCCAACCATTTCTAGACTATGGTAACTTTCCCTCAATTAGTACCAATAAAGAGAGTACAATTCAATGTGTTCATATTTAATTTAATAAGCGCTTTCCAATAAAAATAAACCTTTTTCCAGCAAAAAAAAAAAGTGTGCTTTCTTTGCCAAAACTTGTGCTATCAGGGCCCTGAACACAAATATTAAAAAAACAAAAACAAAAACAAACAAACAAAAAACCCACCAGATAAAAGATTTTACCAGAGATTTAACAACTGGTCATCAGCTTCTGTCTAAACAAAAAATATGAAAGAATTTTAAGGGAAAGGCATTTAGACTATTCAATTCTCTACATTTAATTAAAAGTATCAACTTAGGCCATCAAACGGCCACATTTCTATATCATGTATTACACTTTAGCATTGATCTTGTTGGGTAAATCAAAGGAAATAAAAGAACAATAACAGACACCACTTACATCTTGATGTTAAAACTGATTGAAAAAGGCATGAATATATGTGTGTGAGTGTGTGTGTATGCTTCCTATACAGTCAAAATAATCTACTAATGTTAAATTAAATAATTGGTAGACAATTCAAAAAGCCACTTTTATCAAACAATGAAAATCATATAATAGGTTTTGACCAAACTTCAAAAAGTCTAAAGTGAGTTACATTTTGAATAACTATACCTATATTGCTTTTCTATTTCCATTTTAACAATCATGATATAGGAAAGTTTTTAAAATGTGATATCATTTTTTAGAAAAAGGAATATTATAAAAATAACTAAAATGTTAGTCATTTGCATCAAACACATGTGCTTTTGCCAAATATGTTGAAGACTTTGTATTTGTTGAGTTGCAGTTTAATTTATTTCATTGTTAAGAGTCTCACTCTGTACTTTCTGACTATAAAGTACCTTATCATTATGTAAGAGCCAAGGAAAATGTGCATTGGAAATCAATTAAACTTTTAAAAAGAAATCATTGAAATCACTTTAAAATGCAGCATATCACATTTATGTATGCATTCTAAACTCAAAAGTGTCACTTTATATCTATTGGTAGGTGATGAGATAGTGTTTATGTTCTGCTCGCTATGTATCTTGAAGAACATTGAAAAATTAGCTACATGGCTTCTGATAACAGGTCCAGGAAATGAGATTTGAAAAGAACTGGAAGTATTTTCTGTGATAAATAGAGAGCTTCTTAATTGATTTTAGTGGCATCCTTGTTATCCATCTTCAGCATATTATGGTCCCCAGTGAGCTCAGAAATGGGGACAGCAGGAGAGCAAACAGGAGGGCAGAGGGAGGGGAAGAGGAAAGGGAGAAGAAGGGACAGGGGAGAAGAGAGGACAGGAGAGAGAAAGAGAGAAAAATAACTGCAGATATATTCTCTCTCAATCTGAAGGAGTTTTTTATATTCTCATATTTTTATTCAAATTTAGCCAGTTTATATTGGAAAACATGCTGAGATGATTAATAAGATAATGTGAACTGTAAAACTCCTAGTACCTCAGAAAATTTAGTGTTACATAAAATATTATTATTGTTGCCCAAATATCAATAATAAGAATCTCTGAGAAAGTAGTTATTTCATTGGCTATAAACTATAAATTCCTCCCTCAGGTAAGTGTAGTAGAACTTACACAATATGTTTCATTGTGATATTGAAACATCCTAATGTTACCCAAAGAGCTGTGTGTTAAATATTTTATTATTAAGACAGTCCTGAAAAGTCTTGCATCTCAGGGAGGGAAAAGCAATATAATGCTCTATTAAGTCTGTGTAAGTAATTGATCTATATTATCAGTACATTATAAATCAGTTAATTCCATCTTTTTCTATTATTCTGGAGCACACAGGACAGAATTTACTTGTTTTATTCTGTATTTAATAAATTTCAGAAACACAATAATTAACATCATAACCACTAGCTCTATATCCACAAGAACTATATTATTTGTATCAAGGCAACAATAGTGAGTAAACTTTGGACTATTATAACAAATTTATACCTGTTCTCAACTGAAACTCCCCAGTCCATTTCTGTTTGCCTGTTATTTTCTTTAGTGTTAAACTGTCAATATTTGAAGATTCACCTTCACTTCAAATCATTCTTTTTAGTATGTTCAGCAATGTGAAATATCAAGTGATAATTACTGTCAAATATTGCTCTTGTAAATATTTAAGTTACTCAATAACTGTTTGGGTAGAGAATATAATAGTTTATTCAAGTTAAATAGCAAAAAGCACAGAAAAAAATGATGTATGTAGGCAAAAATAGGACCCATTTTAACCTTTCAGGTTTCATCTTTTCTGGAAAGCCATTCTCTCAAAAAATTTTATCTTACTTACTATTTTTAAATCAGTAATTTTGTTACCATGAACAACAGCAAACAAAAGCTTGCCTGAGAATTCAGCTAATTTCATTCATCCTTATAAATGTCTCCATGATGTCTTAGCATTAACGCCTATGAAAAAATTTTAGACATCAGTCCACATAACAAGTTGATTCCATTAACAACTTAATGGAAATATATTATAAACACAGAATCATGGACTGAATTCTCTTAAAGTACAACTGAGTTAAGATACTTACTATTTTAAAATCAAAATTGAAAAAGAAATGAGACTTTGTGTTTAGAATACATTTGAATACTTAATGCTTCCTATTCCAAAATTTATATTCTTCATTCAAGTATGCTGCTAAACTTTTTGTAAAGTGAATTCCTGGTATACTTATTTTATTACAACATAAGCTAGCTGTGAAGATTTTTTAAAAGTACAGATATTTGAAGAACTGTTCTCGTAAATTCAATTAATTAAATCTGTATTATTAAAGAAATCTTATTTTGAAGAATCAAAGATGTTCTAAACAACGTAGTCTTTCTTTCAATATGTTCATAATCAAGATGAGAGAAAGATGCAAGCAGTACCATTTTGGGAATCAAATATACTGTAGTATGCTTTGGACCTAATGGTCTTTCCCCAAATCCCCTGTGTTAGTGTAGGAATGTTCCAATAGGAAATTATTGGATTGTGAGAACTGTAACCTAATCAGTCTATCCCAGTTTGAATGGATCAAGTGGTTGGTGACTGTAGACAGGTGAGGTATGCCTGGAGGAGGTGGGTCATGGAGGCTAACCTAGAAGGGTTGTTCTTCCCTGCAGCCCCTCCTCTGCCCCTGTTTCCTGACTGCCATGAGCTAAGCAACTTCCCTCTGCCATGCTCTTCTAACATGATGTTTTGCCTCACCTTGGGCCCACAGCAATAGTGTGACTGATTGTGGACTAAACTTCTGAAACCATGACCCAAAATAGACTTTTCCTCCTCTAAGTTGCTCTTGTCAGGTATTTTGGTCATAGCAACACTAAGCTAACATATACTATGAAGTCAGGTCATGGAACAAAGTGCTCACAATAATGAATACAAATTAACAAAGAAACAAGAAATGTGTACAATATGTCCTATAACTTATAACTATTTTAGTATGAGTTCTAAAGCATCACCATAATCAGAAATGGCAATGAAAAATGGTCAAATCATTGAATATTCAGTGACATCTAGCAATTAAAAGAAAACAGAAACACAGTGGGTAGGAAGACAGCATTGAGAAGACGGCTTTCGATGGCAGGATTTGAGAAGAAGGTCATCGGAGGCTATTTTATAGTTTGTCATTACATTGCACAAAGAGCTGGAGGTTAGAGAAAGGTGATACTCCACTGCCTGGATGAAGTTGACCTGGCTAATAAAGTCTGAGGTTAGAAAGTGTGATTCTGCAGGTCTGCATAGAGCACAATCAAGCTCTCCTCCTCCTGATTTCAGACTTCAGAAAAGTGGAGAGAATAAATTAAGGCTGTAGTAAAAAACTACTATAAAAAGTCAGTGCCTGGCATGGTGGTGCACGCCTGTAATCCCAGTCTTGGGAGGCTGACAGAAGAATTGCAAGTTTGAGGCTAGCTTCAGGAATTTTGTAAGGCTCTAAGCAACTGAGCAAAAGCCTGTCTCAAAATAAAAAAAAAAGGGGGGGGCTGGGCAACTCAGTGCTTAAGTGACCCTGGGTTCAATCCAGGTACCAAATTAAAAAAAGAAAAAAAGAAGAAAGAAAAAATGAATGTAAATGTGAAAAAAAATAAGAAACCAAACTGGAAGAAAATTTAAACTAAAGAACAAAAGGAAACTTTCTTCATAGTATTCCTGTACATTTTGCAGAAAATCTTAATAAGATCATGAATTAAATAGGTCAAGAAATTTAAAAAAAAATGAGATGGTAAAATAATGATATGGCTAGTTAAGAAAAGAAACTGAAATCAAAATTATTTTATTGTAAAACAAGAGGAAAAGGAAACAATATGAAGTAATAAATATTACTGAAACTTAATTAACAGGCAAATGTTGCATTAATCACATTATAAGCAAAGAAAAAATTAGATTTTTAGTAATAGAAAGAAAATGATATACATGGAAACTGTCTAAGATGACCCTGAACAAGAATAATTGGTGACCCCATGAGAAAAAAGAAAATTCATTGCAATGAAGTAGCAATTTTGCTGCAATGAAGAAAGGGCTTAATATGCATTTCAAAGGAGTACACTCAATAATAGGAAGAATGATACTACAATGGGCACTCAGACATAACCTGGTTAAGTTAGTGAACTTCAAAGATTAAGAAATTCTGAATTATTTAGATATGCAGGCAGACAAAAAGCAATTTGCTAATGTGGTTGAAAAGTTCAGGCTGGCATCCACAGTAAGATTTATTTCCATAAAACCATAGAGCAGTGTGGGCCAAGTGTTGATAAAAAGGTAAGCTTGGAATATGGGGCTCAGTCAAGATTTTGCTCAACCACATAAAAACAGTAGATATTCTCCCATTAAAAACTCAACTGAGCCAAGCATGGTGGTACAGGCCTGCAATTCCAGTAACTCAGGAGGCTGAGACAGAAGAATCACAAATTTGATGCCAGCCTGTCTCAAAATATGCAATGAGAAGAGCTGGAGATGTAGGTGAGAGGTAAAATTTCCCTGAGTTCAATCCCAAGTACCAAGTACTCAGTTGGCTACTGGCCTCTTCTTAGTTATTTTGTTGATGGGCACCAATCAGACCCAGATGATTTTGTGTGGGAACATGCTACTATCATTCTCAAAGACATGGAAGTAGGTGATGTAAGGTGATACATGAGAAGTACTCAGAAAATTGCAGCACAAATGTTTTAAGTGTGGTCTCCTGACCAGAAGAATCAGGATCACCCAAAAACTTGTACAAAAGCAAAATCTTGGGCACCAGTCAAGACCAGCTGAATCAGAAACTCCAGGAGAGGAGCCCGGAAATCTTTAATATGTCTTCCAGGTAATTATGATGTACACTGAAGTTTGAGAACCATCATGCTAGCTTATTCCTTGTAACTATAGATGTTAATACACAGGGATCCACAGCCAGAGGAAATCTAGACTACATAGGATTAGGATTTCAGCAATAGCTCTGAGACCAGAGGGTCAAACATAACATACATGGACTCAAGGGCCAAACCTATTTTGCTTAGTTATTCCTTTAAGTATTGATTGAGTTCCACTCCTGTCTGTGAATAACTAAATGCATGAAAGAGAAGTGGTCATCTTAAAACCTGCCTGCCATGACCAATTAAGTCCAATGGTTTCACTAAATGCAACTGAGGGAACAGATGGCATATGAATTTGGAAATAGCAAATGAGTACAGAATAACCAGGGGATTTTTGTGGCTGTTGAGGAGATGGAAATCAGCCTTGAAATGAACCAACTTTCTGAAAGAAGCCTTTGTTAGAAGTGTGATATAGGTCACAGGTCTCTAAGGTCAAAGGTGCTTTCACTGGGTACATGCAAAAGACAAATACTGTTTGTTTAGAAAGAAAATATTATGATTTTTATTTTATTTTATTTTATGCTTCTAAACATATTATTTGAATACTTGATTTATAAACTACAAATTCTAATGACATATAAATGAATAAACATTGGAAAAATCCTCCAGGGCTATGAATATATGGATTGAAGCAATTTCTCATGATGAAATCTAGTTAATAGTGAGGAGGACTAAAACAAAGAATTATAGAAACCATCCAAATGAAAAGCCAAAACCAACGAAGTGGGAGAATTATGCTTATAGACCAGAAATGTTATTTACCTGGAGAAAAAAAATATTTACCATGCAAACCACATAGACTGGAATGTGGGAAGAATTGAAGTTGCCACAGTTCACACATCTAGCAGAACTTACTGAGAACCAAAACAGGAATGGTCCTCTATGAATTTACACAGGACAAGAACTCTAGGAGGAAGAGGAATGGAAAGATTTAAGTTGCTTAGCAAGTGTCATATTGCATAGCCAACCAATGTTGTTTAAAGCTGAAACACGAAATTGGAAATACATAGTTACTCTACACTCAATGGTTTATATATTCTCCTTTCACAATCTTAATTTTTATGTTCTACTATCTCTTGTATAAAAATAATTGAAGTTTTTTTAAACTCCTTCAGTTTTCACCCAATTTTCTTTCTTCCATTAAAATAAAATTAATATTTTACTTAATAATGGCATGTGTTGTAGGATTTCATTTTGAAATATGTATTTATGGGTGATTTCTTGCACTCCTTTTTATTTTGCTAGAAATTTCCATAACAAACATTTGCCAAAAATTTATTGTATTAGGGGAAAAAAAGGAAAAGAATGTCCTTTTTAGCACTTTGACCTGTCCTTCTCATGGCCCCAAGTTTGCACTTTTACAGTGAAAGCAATTCAGTTTTATTTTGCCAGTCAATGAATACTTTGTTATAGAGCCATGAAGTTAATCTTGCACTCAGTTATAAACACTGTCTTGTTTTGAACACTTTCCATCTTGAATTTACAGAAATTATGTAACAAAACCAAAAGGAGCAGTAAAGACAATGACTATATCCCTTTTTCTAATGTACCTTGTTGAAGGAATTGGTTTTATACTATCCTTCCAACATTAAAACGTCTATCAGTCAGGCCAGCGAAGCAAGACACACACACAAACACACTCAATATTTGTGGAAAACATTTTATTATCAAAATATCTGAATAAAAGGAGTTTTAATGTTTATGAAGGAAAAAATGTGAAACAGTAACATGTGAAACAGGCTTTACTTCTCAATTCTTTTATGCCACACCACGGAGAGGGAAAAAAAAAAAAAAACCCTATCTATCTAACTGTATGCTCTGTATGTAAATGAACTTGTTTAGATCCAGGTACACTGGTGTGAGGTCAAAATGCTATGCTAGACTTATTTTGTAGAAAAACAAAAGAGTAACCTCAGAGGATCAGACTAGAATATTGGGATCCTTATCCTTGGCTATGCAGCCTAAGATGCCTATCCACTACTTTTATTTGAAATTTCTAAGTATATGTCTCTAATTCAGAAATTAAAGTTCATTGTAGACATTTTAGAGAAAAAAAAGCAGTCTAATAGAAAAATAATAATCAGCATGATGGTTTCATCTTTATCAATTATAAACGTGACCATGAAGTCGACCTAGGGAATTGAAATGCAGTGAACACTCATATATAACCAAAACCTTCACTTACTTAATTTGCTTTATATCTTAAAACAATGGTCATATCATATCTCCTTTCTCAAGATGAGTAAACTAAGTTTCAGAGAGAAAACATCATTTGTGAAGAACCCCAGGGGTACTAGAAATAGAGCTTGCATTTGGAAACCTGCTTGCATTTTCCAAAACACAGCCTGAAATTTCTGTGTTAGTGGGACTCTACCCTAGCTGCACCTCATCTAATAAGAAAAATTTTAAAACCTTGCTGTGCATACTATACTCACAGATTTTGATCCAATTGATATTGAGAATAGTTCATATATTGGTAGATTTTAAAAGTCTTTCAGGTGCTCTGTGGCTGATTGAGAAGTTGGTCCAATGCCAAGATAACCCTGTTGGATGGAAAGTCCAATAGCTCATCCTAGACCCTATTCCTTTTCCTTGGATCCAGATCAAGAATAGTCTGTCCTTCACTAGTGAGTTCAGTTATAAATACAGACAGTTTTATTTCTGATGTCAAATATATTAATTCCCCTGACAAATTTTAGTATAACACAAGCTATCATAAGAAAACTATTAAATTCTACTGATGTAAACCCTAGCAGTACATGATTTAAAGATAGATCCAGCATTGGAATAAATCTTCAACCCGACTCCAGGTATTTTGAGGATGGGGACAGGTTACTGAAATCGTTGTTGGCTTTCATTGTACTGAGATTTTTACAAAGTTCCAGGTTTATGCATTTGTTCACATCAACAAAGACCAAGTCAATTCAATGGAAAAAGTGTTCACCCAAAGAATCAGAGGGAATAAAGTAAAAGAAAACATCTGTTGGAGCTAAGAACAGATTATGGGGTATTTGGGGTTTTGTTTTTGTATTTTCTTAGAGACAAACCAGTGGCTTTTCAATTCTGTCTTCAACAACAGGCAACATTGTTATTACTTGGCATTATTACCTGTAAGGTTCTTGGGCTGCAGTAGTAGACTCAGATTAAGGTGCTAAAACTTGCTAACTCTAAGGCACAAATGAGATATTCTTTCTTTCTCTCTTTCTTTCTTATATAAACACATATGTGTATGTTTGCATATGTGTATGTGTGTATATGTATATATGTGTATATATGTATACACATACATATATACATACAATTTCACTGAATATCCCTTATTTGTCACTTTTCCCCATATGTTCCTTGTATTTTTTTTTTTTTTTTGAGACTGCTAAATTGCTGAAGGTCTCACTAAATTGCCTAGGCTGTCCTCAAACTTGTAATCCTCCTGCCTCAGCCTCTTGAGTCATGGGAATTATAGGTGTTCACTGCTATGTCCATCTACCTTGAGTTATTTCTGAAGAACTTATCCCAGTGAATAAGATTCATGGCAAACAAAGTGGATTAGAGCTACAAATATCTTGAATACACTTTGGACCCAAGTTTTAGGTTTGAATCTTCTATACTGACGATTGTTAAGGATCTAAATTTTATTGATAAACTGTACTATCTCAAAGCTATTAGCACCATACCACATGTTACATTATAATTTCATATACTATTGAGCTAACCATTATTTATTTGGCAGTGTTATATTGCATAATATTGCACTAAAGGTTTGATACAGGAAGGATGAGTGAATGGTACTTGCAACATTTGCATAACACCCTTCTTGCCCCAATGTTCCATTTGTTATTTACAATCCTATGCATTTTTACAGAATATGACCTATTTTGAGGAAAGAAATTGGGATTTTCAAGTTACATTTTTTAATCTACCACAGTCCTTATTAAGATATTTTGAGCTTGACATTTCCTACTTAGGATCTCAACCTAATTTATCAATAATGTTAGTAAACAAAAATTAGTTTGAACAATTTCAAAATGAAAGGTAACAAATATTGCCCACTAGGGCACAGTCAGCATTTTTGTGTGCGTGGATCATTCCACACACTTATGAATTGGATTCCTTCCGAGAACAATAAAAATTGCAAGAAATTCAATCTGGTTGTCCCTGAAAATGGAAGCATATCTCAAGTGAGGATGACATAAACTGTTTCAGAGAATTTAAAGAACATTATTCAAAATGAATGTGAAATTTTCCATCACGAATGTGCTTGTAGAGTTGAAAGCTTAATCTTAAAACTTTCAGAAAGTCAAGTTTTGAAATCAAGATTTGGGCAGAGAAAAGCTGAGAGAGAGAGAGAGAGAGAGAGAGAGAGAGAAGCAACAGGAGAAGCATCTGCTTGACATGGAAACTGACATTGAGACTTGAGAAGCAGTTAGACGTCCTCACCTAATGCATCCAGACAGTGTAATAAAGGATTGATGCAGAGAAAAAAAAGAAAAAAGAAAAAAAGTCATAAAGAGAATATAAGAAAGGAAAATAGGGAGATGAGATTGATCTGATATCACAAAGCTGAGCTTAATGGCCTATTATCTGAACCAGGTGGTACCTGGTAACTGCCAAAAGCAAGGAACTAAACTGGAGACTGAAGAGGAGAAGCTGCCAGGGCGAGAGGCACACAAGGTCCACAGAAATGCTTTCCCTGGAGGACAGGAGATTGTCTTCTTCCTACCAGTCCTAAGGCCTAGTCCATGAGGATTTTAAGCCTGAGAAAGCCACAAAGGTCCATGGATACAAATCCCATTTAGAAAATTTTAATTATTGCTTCATTCAAGATGTGAATCAGATCTCTGATTGTTCATGAGAGAATAATTTTCTGAAAATTCAAACTCCTTGATTTTATAGCTGAAATGAAATTTTTGGAAGTACTTCTCAAAGCTGCCAGGTCTTATTGAAAACCATATTTTAATAACCAATGTGTTTTTTTTGTGTGTTCTCTTAAAGAGGATTTATATATACACCATTTTTCAACAAAACAAACAAAATAGACTATTTTATTGTAATTTTTTGAAGTGCCTAAAGGAAACGACCATGCAATAGAAATCAAAGTTTAAACATCTGCTAACAAGTAGAACAACATTCAAACATACTTATTTCTTTTAATTTCTTTTAGTGAACAGAAGAAAAAGGTCTTTTGTATCGACAGATTCATTCCTGTGATCGACGTGCCCACACACCCTACATGAGATTGAATCAGAACATATTTCTCCATTCCAAAGATAGTCAACTCCCAGTGTCCGGACATTTTCTAATATATCAAATAAGGTTCATTTGCCTACTGTAACAGAAAGAATACAGTAGGTGATTTGAAAGAATTGCCGCTCTGAAAATTATGGGTAGTCAGTATAATTAAAGGGGAATCACTAGGCTAATTCAATCTCCAATTGTACTTGCATTAAATGAAAATAACCTATCATCATGTTGTAAAGTTAAGTATTTTACAACTCACTCTTAGGACATTGGAGCACAGGGGCATTTTCTTAACTACCAAAATAAATATTTACAAATCCAGCAATTTACTGAAATACCTTATAATCATCAGTGTCTATATATGAAATATACACATGCACACACATGCAGTTAACTAAGACAAGGAGAATCCTAAACTGGCAGATGAACATCAGGTCATCTATTATAATCCAGTATGGTCAAATTATTTCAAGCTGTTACACTTTTAGGGAAGAAGAGGATAAAATAAATTACTGTTTGGGTACCATGATGCCGTCCTAAATACTGGAGGAGGAAGAAATTGAATAAAGTAAAAGGCGTCATTGATTTATAATACATCATGCAAAACCAGGAGGTATGATATCATGCTTCAGTGGGTGACTTGGTAGTAACTGAAGTGTACAAATATTTTTCAGTATATTTGGGTCCCAGGAAGTTTGTTGTGTACAAGAAGTCAAATCCCATAAAATAATGCACTGATGATTGAACTGACTTATAGCATTTTGCAGTAAAAACATGGAGAGCAGCCACAGAGTAAATGCAAACACAGGCCTAGGCAAGTTGTGCCATAATAGCCTACTGCTTTTGTTTCATTCTGCCCACTTCCCTGCTTCTGGTAGGACAGAGGAATCTAAATGACTGATACTGAAGTTTTTCAACTTTAAACAGAGACCCACAAATGACATAAGTATCAAAATTTGAGAAAGAAAATAAATAACAAACAGCACAATAACAACACCCTTTATAGTTTCTAGACCTGGGTATGAGTCCCTGCTTTATCATGTCGTATGAGAAGAAATCAGAATATTTAACTCTAAGTTGTGATAAGATATAAGTAATATACATATTTGTGTATGTATGTGAATGTGTTTGCTGTTTCAAGTCCTTGCAAATCTTGCATAATATTAACAAAAAAAATATTTAAATGCATTAATTATTTATTTAGTTGGTACAGAGGATTCAACCCAGGAGCACTCTATCACTGAGCTCTTTTTATTTTATTTTATTTATTTTTTAATTGTGAGACAGGAATACTCTTTTGGGGGGAAGTATTGGGGATTGAACTCAGAAGCAGTTGACCACTGAGCCACATTCCCAGCCCTATTTTGTATCTTACTTAGAGACAGGGTCTCACTGAGTTGCTTAGTGCCTCACTTTTGCTGAGGCTGGCTTTGAACTTGTGAACCTCCTGCCTCAGCCTCCCAAGCCACTGTAATGAAAGGTGTGTGCCACCACACCCAACTACTTTTAAAGTGACTTATTAAGTAGTAAATTTAAATTCTTTAAACTGACTATTTTATTTTAACTGAGGATCCATTTTAGTTTGGTTCTGGTTTTGTAGACCCTTTTCACTGAATGAAGTCTGTAGCTGGTTTGCAGTACAAATGAAGCAGTTATTGATCTGATCTGCCTGTGCCCAGCTCTGGTTCACCACACTGCAGACTGTGAGAAACTGGATGGGTTACCTACAATTAGTTTTGATTTTTTTGTCTGTAAAATAGGAATAATAACTCATAGAATTATTTTGAAGAGTAAATGTGTTGGGAGTGCTCACACATATATTCACAGATTATTATAATTCTTAGTGATTTCTGGAAGGTCCCATAGCCAAACTCATAAAGCTTATGGAAACGTCAGCAAGAGCTGGATTGTCTAAGGGAGGTTTAAGAAGGATAGAGTATACTAAGCCAAAATGGATGGCTGAGAAAATTCCTCTTATCTCATCAAAATTCTATCTTAGCTACTGTTTTATGGGGGAATCCTGATAAAAGTATAATCCCAAAGTCCTTTGGAGAGCATTATTTGGTTTCATAAAGAGGCTCAATAGAAATACATACCTGATCCCACTTTAGAACTGTTCATTTTGAAAAGCTTTAGCTGGAGTCCAGGTCTCACGCCTGCCTGCATATTTTATGTGTGTGTGATATATATATATATATATATATATATATATATATATATATATATATGTATATTAAGTCACAGAAATGATTTTGATACAGCAACAGGTTTGAAAACCACTGGATTATTGTGTGCACAGAATGTGTTGGTTGTGGTAGGTGGTAGGAAATATAAATATGATTAAAACTTAGTCTGTTTCCTCAGGGAGCCTAGCAAGAAAAAGGCACAGCAAACAAACAAAACAACAATGATGCTGCTATTATTAAAATCTGTAAATAGCATTTTAAAACTCAGAAGAAGATGCAGCTAATTCTTTCTAGAATCTCAGAAGAGAAAACACGAAACACATTGTGAATGTTAAATAATGGCACTGTTTCAAGCAGATTGAGGGTAAAGAAAGAATATTCCAAAAAATGAAGTATAACCATAAAGTAAAGAGACAGACATTTGATGAACTATCCAAGGCATCCCAAGAAATGAAACTTTCTGAGAGCTGGGTCCATTTTCATATCTGCGTGTAACATGTTCACTACTTTATAGACAGACAAGGAGCATGGTCACAGAGAACACTGACTCTAGTGTGGAGACTTAATTTAATAAGGACAGAGTAGAGCAGCAGGCCATTTAGGAAGCTGTTAACATAGCCTGGAGAAGATGAAGCACCAACCTAAAATGTCAGCAATGGAAATGACAAAGAATAAATAGACTGAAAGGATATTAAAAAGCTAGAAGTTGTGTGACCTTGTAACAATGAGGGTGTGATGTTAAAGTAGGAAAAGGTGAGTATTTTTATTAAGGAAAAAGATAACTAATATTTCAAATACTGAGAGATCCAGCAACGTTAGAAAAAACATACTTGGATTTTGGATTTTGCTATTTCAACCATGAGAAGCTAATTACTAGTATCAGGGTACTACTTTCCTACAGCTTCATCCCCTTATGTGCAGAGTAACTTGGGGGAAATAGACATACTTAGGCCTAAAATACATATAGGGCCTTAAAGACTCCAGATGAGTATGGCAACGCCTGACCTACACAGGCCTCAGAGAAGGAATCTTTCAGTAGTAAATATATTAGACTGAACGCTATAGTAATATCACTTAATCTCCTTCCAAATTCTACCCATAGCTGACCCATACTACCATAATAATCAACACTGAGCTTTTGAAGATGCAGCCCCATGAGAGAAAGAGAAAAGATAAAGGGAAGAATTTTATATTTATCTAGATTAGAGCTCTCTACACATTTACTACATGCAAGTTTTTTTTTTTTTTTTTTTAAATCTATTTGGGCCCAAACAACCTTATTTGTATTTCATGTCAGAAAGGCTGAATATCTCCCAGAAGACATTGAAACAAGAAAAGGAAAAAGAACAAGAATGAGGAAAATGAAAGCTGTTCTAAATCAATTAGTTAGTTCAATAGAATAGAAAGTCAGGAAAGGCATTAGGGAGCTGTTAAGTCGTACAGCTCTTTCATCTAAAGGTGGAAAGTCTGCCTTGCACCAAGGTTTCTTGCCTTCCTATCTACTTCAAGGAAATTCTATTTGAATATTTGTCTCTCCTATGACTGAAATGAGAACTCTGAGCCTTCTGCCTCTTCGAATTTAATTCATCAATAATTCCTAAGTGCAGTGAAGTTGGAAATATTTGGAAGTTTTACTTTTAGTCAATGAGACACGTTAGGAAGGTGGTATTGAAATATATGAGTGAATGACTTAAATAAGACCCTGAAGAAAAGTTACAGTTTCTAGTGATGTAAGAATGCACTGCAAAAGACCCCTTCAAAATGAAAAAGGAAAACAAAGAGAGATGAAGATTTCAGATAATAAGTGTGTGAGATGCTTGAAGAAATTAATTGTGCTTCCTGTAGTTGCTGCAGAGTTCAATCAAAGATATCATTTCTGACACATGAATACAAGAAGCTATTACCAATTTTTTTAAGAATTGAAATTTTAAAGTACTAGCTAAGTATTAGCCAAATAAATATACCCCCACATTCTACATATTTAAAGTAAAGGCTATGAGGTCCTCCAAAGGGCCACCTCTTTGCATCCTGGTTAGTGCCAATTAAAGATTAATTGGTGATTTAAAGTAATATCCTGTCTTGACTTATGGTAGCAAATACTAGAAATTCTACATTGTTAAACCAAGAGCTACAGGGATTTGTGCAATTTATGGCAAATAGTATACTTAAGGGGGTAGTGGTCCCAGTTACTATAACCTATTGTCATGAGGCACAGGTTAGCTATAGCTTTTACCCTGTAGAAAGCTGAGGCTTTAGGAAACACCATAGAGGGAAGATCTATGGGATCCTGAACCTGCAGACCAAGAGTTGAGCATATAGAAAAGCACTGGGGAGCTGTATCAGCTCTTTCCAGACAACACTCATAAATATATAAGTGTCCATGAAATAGAATGAGAGCAAAGAGAAACTTTGGTCATGGAGAAATAAGAAATCATGAAACCAAGCTCTCCTTCATGAGCAAGCCTAGAATCAGCTATAGGCTAAATGGACTTTATTATATTCACCTCTCTTCAGAATTTAGATAGCTAAAATTAAACACTGACATTAACTTAAGAGCATATGGAAAAATGGAAAATCATAATGGATATACAACCACATACAGACAATTTGCTACAGACAAGAAAGTTTGAATGGGGAATTCTAAACTCTAATTTTCTTTCTTTCTGTTCTAGCAAAGTTATTTTTAACTGATTTTCATAGACTACAATGCACTCTCTTATGACGGCCTTCCCAAATTTTTAAAAATTAATTTGTAAACAACATTGTTTTTGGACACCCCCAATACATGCAAATAACTGAAAGACCAATAGTATTTCAAGGTATAGTCATCTTCTTGTCAGCTGAAAGAAAAAATATAATCCATAATGTCCTGGCATAATAATGGCAAATAGCAAGCCCTTCCAAAAATAAACAAGAGACCCATCTCTAGTGGAAAAATTATCTGCATTTTTTTCAGTTTGTACATTCATAGTATTATGGTTTAATAGTAATATAAATGAGAGGTTCTATGATCCACTTAAAGAACACTAAAAAATTATCAAGAGATAGAATATAAACCTGAATGAACAAAGATGCTGATATATTTCTGATTTATAAGAATACTAAATATTTTTAAAATATAATTATATCTATATTAACTGAATAAGTTATTTCAAAGTAAAGTCTCAGTAAGATTCTAAAATATCGGTACCGTATATAAATTTTTTGAGGTTTTTATTTGTGAAAAGAATTAAGAAGGAGAAAGAAGATTCCAAGTTAGTTTATCAATTACAAGTCAATTAAAACTTTCAAGCTAAGAATGCAAAATTAAATATTTGTGCAGCTAGCTATTGTTCATTGAAATAATACTTTAATCCTAGTGTTATAGTGCACATTTTCACATGATGACATACATAAGAAGTTATGTGTATGTATATAATTATGTATACATATAAAATATACATATAATATATGTGTGTGAAAATTACATTTTTATATGTGATTATATATGCATAAAAATATACATATGTGTATGTTTGAATATACATATACATATATGCAAACAATATGGGTATAGTTGACAAGGCTCTTTATCACAAAAATCTAAACTTATCACTTCTGCCAAGGGTTAAAGTGATCAATATCTTGGGATACCTGCAACCCATTTCCTGATGTTAGGTTCTATCATGTGCTGATTAGTAATCTCTGACTGATGCACTGAATCATTTCTATGCCTTTTCTCATGAAATTGATAGAATCTGTGGGAATAAGTTAGTTGTGAACATTTAATGAAGGGAACACAAAAGCAACCATTGAAATTACAGGTTCTATTCCTACTTGATTCATAGTTTCTGTTGAAGAATCATAATATAAATTCATAATTTATTTGTTAGACAACATTTGAAAGAGCAATAGATTTGTATTCCTTTTTTTCTCTCTTCTTATATTCTATATCTTTTTTGGAAGAAGAAGAAAAAAGGAACATAAATCTATTACTTTTACAAATATTATCTTTAAAATGACAAATTTATATTAAGATTCTTCAACAGAAACCATGAATTATCTTTATTTGGATATCTTATCTTATGTTGTAGAATGTTATAAATTTAAACTATTGCTAGCCAAAACAAGGCATAGAGAATAAAGTGGACAAGAAAATAAGGAGATTTTTACTTTTTTAGTGTAAATACTACCTACTTTTTGAAATGCATCCCCAGTGCTTATTATTCTGAAAGAGAAACTTAGAAATAGTTGAGTTCACAGCATTTTTCAAGCTGCTTCAAGTTGCTAGTGAACAAGCTAGGTTTAATACTTCTACAAATCAATGGAAATCTTATGGATGAGTCCCTACATTTTCCACAGTGAATCTGTCACCTTAGTCTTGTGTAACAATTCTCTGCATGCAGTTCCTTGCAGCTAATCCATATCAGCCAATATTCATTTGATTTTAAAGAACTGACAGAAACATCAAAGGCTTTCACATATGACAAGAAATGAGGACAATAAATTTGTCCTTGACTGATAATGGCATTTTTAAATAAGAAAATTGGAGTATTAGAATACATTATTGTGGATAAGCTTATTTATTTACTTTTTTCCCAAGTTACAGCATTTCAGTAAAGTGAAAATGACATAGCTCAATTTATAGAATTTATATATCTTTAATCCATTACATCATTTACTGCTGTTTTATTTGCATATAACATTCTAAATGATGATATATGCTTTATGTACTAAATCTTCCTTATTTTGATCTTATATTGAATTTATTTTAATGAGTTTTCTTTAAATTCAATAAAGGAGTTCAATAGACTTTAAATAAAGAATAATTTTGAAAAATAAAGCACTATTTTAGAGATGATGGACAATACCCTAATATTTGATATAAAATATGGAAAAATGAATTTGCCTCAAATAAGAATATTAGAAAAGCTTGTTTTGAATAGATTTACCATAATTTAAAATGTTGTATGGCTTTCATCACTTTTTAAACAACTAGTCAGACTATCAGGGAAAAGAATCAATAGTCATTATAATTTGCCATCATCATAACTCATCATCAACTGCTGTTTCACACCAAATATTTAATGTTAAACAAGAGTGTGTGATGCAATATTAATCCCTGCATGGGAATTACAATCTCAAATTTATAGGTAGGAAATATTTATTATAGACAAATGGATATTCACTGAATATTGAGTCTTTGTGTAGTGGCAAAAATATAAAAAACATACTTAATATAATTTTGTTAGGTGATGCTTGGAAAAGAGGATATTTAACTTTGTGACTTTGTGACTTTGGCATGAAACATCTCAAACATCACCATATACACTTTATTAAGATAATCGTGGACTCAAACAGTTGTACAAACGATGAAAGTACATTCATACATTTGATGAACATGCAGAAATACATTTCTTGACTTGGAGGAGCTTGTTAATATGCTGATATTTGCATATAATTACTAATGCATGACTGAATTTTCAGTGGTTGACCCTTAAGAGACCTTTGTTTTGAATTATGAATTAAAACATAGCAATAACAGAATTGATTTAATTATAGAGAATTCCAATTAAGTAGCTAGAATCGTGAACTCAACAAAAAATGATTCATTATTATTTGTATAGCACAGTCTAAAATACATCTTAAAAATACATCTTTGGTATAATGTAACCTTCTAAGATGTCTAGACTTCCTTTATGTCCTAAATGCCTTTGTTATGTGTAGGATTAAAATGCAAGCACTCCATCAAAGCTAGAACTCTCCTACCAATTTGTAGTGAGCATATTGGCAGAAACCTGCTGTCATATGAAGGATACGATACAAAAGATACATAAATGTCAGCCAAATACTAAGTGGCAGTGTTGAAAAATGTTGTATAGGCACTTTCTAGGAATTGAGGCTATAAATTCTGCATAGGAAAAAATACTATAGTGAGCATAG
This sequence comes from Marmota flaviventris, assembly GCF_047511675.1. NCBI lineage: Eukaryota > Metazoa > Chordata > Mammalia > Rodentia > Sciuridae > Marmota > Marmota flaviventris. Next base: position 47,607,997 of record NC_092502.1, read on the forward strand.
GTAGAAACTATCAATATGTCAGCAAGTAATAAGCACATGTTCGAGCAGCCTTTGTATATGATGATGGTATTGATCTGCCATCAGTGGGGCATGCACTTGATGCTGTTTGGACTGAAAGGAATGATGAATTTGACCCGATCTGCTTGAACATCATTATGAAAAACAGGTGCATTTGGGAAACAGATTCTTTTCCCTAAATGAATCCACCTGACCTGGATTGACCTGTTACAAAGAACTGAACCTACTGACCTTGATCTGATGTGTCTACCTCCACATTGGTGTGTGCAGAGACCATTCATTATTCAAGGCAAAGGGTTTAGTCCTAATGGTAGAATAGTGCCTTGTTAGATAGTTTAAAATTTGAATTCACTCAGTCTCCTGCTTCCCCTTCCTCTGGACTGACTATGTAATTGTGTCCTGGGAGCAATAGCCACAGTTGTTTAAAGATATTTGCGATTTTATTGGTGTTATATAAAGACTTCAGATAGTGAAGTGATTTAGCAGAGTTGCCACATTGTCCCTGCGATATCCTGAAGCCTACATCTAGTTCCCTTTACCTGGTAACTTCTTATTTCTTTTCCCCCTCTAATATTTAGTGTTGATAATCCATATGACAGCAATGAAAAAATTGCTCAAAAATAGTTAAGAAATGAAAAGCAAATAATTTAATAAATCATTTTCTCTGGTTAATATGGTTTGAATAATAAACCACTGTCATCCATTACTTAATGCCTGGATTTATTTTCTTTTCTATACATATTTCTGCAATCTTGTCAACATAGTCTAAGCATCTCGGTATCTGTGAATTTCATGAAAGATTTTGACAATAGCTATGACAAAATAATTGTCGAAAATGGCTGGGGGGGAGATGAAAAATTAAGTTAGCATGTGACCCATAATATATTTTCCTTTTTGACTTGCAAACATGTTAATAAAATAATGTCCAAAATTTGCAGATACTGTTAGAGTCTGTAAACAAGTCAAGATGGCACCTGGCAAATGTTAGAGTCTGTAAACAAGTTTGGATGGCGCCTGGCATTTTGCCAGAGGGAGTGGTTTGTGAAGTCACGCCAGCGAGCCATTAAGTGTGGAGATTCCTTACTGGTTGACTGCTATATCGAGTTTATGTTAATTAGATAAGCTGTGTGGAATGTATAAATACCGCTCCTGTCCTACAATAAACGGCTTCCATTCCTGCTGTATCAATGTACACAAGTTGTTCGTCACCCCCCGGTTATTTTGCTGCAGCCAGACTGCGGCAGATACTATGTGGAATCGACTATTAGAGATGTTTTCACGAAGTAGCTCTGCTAATCATAGAAAACTTAAGAAGTAATGATATTAATTTGACAAGTTAGAGGTAAGAGAGCTGAGGCACAGCACTTAGTCGACTTTTTGGTCATGATATAAGAAGGAGCAGTCTGATTCTAATTCAGGCTGCAAGACTTTCCAAAGTGATTCTTCCTAAGAAGTCTTTGATTTGGGCTTTTTTTAAAATACCATCTCTTCTGAATATTGTTCTCTCAGACTATTGAATTTTATTTCCAAGTATGTTAGTTTTCTATTGCTACTGTAACAGATGATCACGAATTTAGTGGCTTGAAATAAATGTTTTGTTTTTTGGTTTTTGGTGGTTTTTTTTTTTTGTTTTGTTTTGTTTTGTTTTCGTTTTTTTTTTTTTTTTTGCCTTGCTATTCTGAAAGTCTAAAGTCCAGCATTGATCCTCACTGGGCAAAAAATCAGTGTTATCAGGGATACATCCCTTCTGGAGGGCCTAGGGGAAAATCTACTTTCTTTGCTCCTTTGAACTTCTGCAGGACTCTTCCTTTCTTGATTCATGGATTCACTATTTGTTTTCAAGGTAAGAAATACAGCATCTCCCCATTTACCTTCTTGGCTCTGGTCCTCCCATCTCCCCCTATAAGGATTCAAGGGATACATGGGCCCACCCACCCAAAAAATCCAGGCTAATTTTCTGCACCTCAAAATTTTAAACTTAATTACATTCCCAAAGTCTTGTGGGAATATACCTTATATGTTGGCTTTATAAGTTAACATATTTAGGTTCTGGAGATGAAAAAATTCACACTTGTATGGCCATATTTCACTTTTCGGACCTAGGGTTCCTGAACTGTCAGTACTACGTGGATGCTATTTATTTGACCTATGGTGTGATCATTGGCTTTTCAGGCAAAGATGACTGAGTACCAAGTGGCCTTCAGTGACTTCAGCAATGTCTTCCTCCCCAGTCACTGCTGTAGATGATCCTGCTGGATCAGTCATCTGATGATAACCACCAGGTGTTAAATGAAAAAAAAAATCATTTAACCTATGAAGAGGCTAAATCTACCCAACAGTTTGTTAGTATCCTTGTAAGTTTTATGTAGAATAATGATTATAACTCATACCACTCATTACATCTTAGATTTTCAGCTTTTCTAAGTCATACCCTCAGGTTACAGAATTCAAGTTTATACTGTTATGGAACCAAAATTTGGTTCTTCAAAATTCTATTGAGATGCTTGCTCAGATTAAGCGAAATTTCATCCTTTGAACTGAACACCAATGTATGCCAAAAATATTGCAGATATTATCTGATCTGATTTTCTGAACAATTACCAAGATAACCTGAATTCTGACTACTTCTAAAACCCTATCCTCTGACCTCTCTCTCACTGTTTTCCTGAGCAGCAGCTGCCCAAGCCTCCATGTGACACCTCAGATACATAGACCATAGGTTTTCTTCAGGGCCATTGTGCTCACTGTCCTGCAGATAACTAGGGTTTTTTTTTATGTTGCTCAGGGTTTTTCAAATGCCATTTACTTATGCAGGATTTCTTGACAATTCTATTAAAATTCTCTGTCTTCCCACCTGGCTCTTTTTTTCAGGGTATTTGTTGGTAGGTTATTTTTTTTTTTTTTTTTCGTTAGATTTCTTTACTCTCTATATCCTGCACTGATAATTCAGTATATCAGTATTCCAGCAAATCTGGGATGTGGCATTCTACAACAGTTCCTAGAATACTATGTGGCATTAAAGATGCATTCAAGAGGTATTTTATAGACCAAAAACACTGTGGTTTAGCAAGTTTAAGCAACTGTTTGAAGGTTGTGATAACTCCAATTCCATGTCCAATATCTTATATCATAACTGTTTTTAAAATACAGTTCAATTCTTTGGCTAAGTACATTTCTGATCTCTAAATCAGACACAAAAAATACACACAGACACTTGGGCTAAAATTATCTCATAAGCATATATGACCCTTTATTTTGTATAAAATATAAATATGGATCTTGCTGCTCATGTGACTATATCCCCTTGCCTTTCTTTGTTTACTGTGTACTTCTGGCTTCTATTATGACAAGATTCTATTTCAACTCCCCTGATACCATGGAGCCCACCTCTCCAGCAGTGTCCTTTTTGGTCAACCCTGTGTGTAGAGAAACAGCCACCCCTCTTTAGTAGCTCATTTCCTGTTGTCTAGTGAAGGCATCCTCCTCCTCCAGAGCACAGTCATGTGATAGGGTCTCCAGTGTCATCTATTAAGTCCAGGCTAATACCCCTACCTTCCTGAGTCTTCTAAATTTTTCATCAACATTCTTTCCAAAGCAGTTTCAGTAACTTCTCATTTACCTTGAGAAAACTTCAAAGGTTTTCTTTCCTTCAGTGACAAACAGACTATGAGATGTCCCTTAGTATCCCTGCCTCTTGTTCTTCATGCAGTTTTATAATCCCCTTCACTTGAGTGTGAGGTACCTATGGAGTGGGCACTTATCAAGAAACTGAGGCTTACTGTCAACAAGAAACTGAAGGCTTTAGTCTAAGAGGCCAAAGGACTGAATTCTACCAACAAACTCATGTGTGTGGAAGTGGACCCAGTCAAGCCCTAACATGAATCTATAGCCCAAGTCAATACCTCAATTGTAGCCTTGTGAGATCCCAAATATTAGGGACCAGATAACCTATGCCCAGTTCCCTGATCCACAGACACTGGGAAAATAAATATGTATTTTATAAGCTTATGAATTCATTGCAATTTGTAATTCAGAAAATGATAATTTATATAACTAAGTACATTTCCACACATCCTTGCCAAAACCTACCACCTGTATCATAGAATAGCTCTCCGTGTCAATTAATCCTCTGATATCCAGGCATATATTGTACACATCCCCAGTTCAACATCTTCAAGATCTACTCTGGTCCTTTCTCCCAGTACATACAAAACAGATCTTAGAGTTTTATGCACATGGATGCCATTTATTGTCAGAGCAGAAAATACATTCCATGCTTGAGTTGTGAGGTAGTTATTGTCCTTTCAGCAGAGAGAGTAAGAAGAGATGACATTGAAGAGGAAAAAATTCATTTCTATCAGCCCTTACTCAGGAAAAGTCTTTGCAATATCTCCAGAAACTAGGGGGTGATTTCCCTAGAAAGATGAGCAGGGTGCTGCTTTTAATAGCCTTGTGCACTTGGCAAAGTCTAGGGTTGAAGATTCAAGAACATTAGATTTACCTAACCCAATGTCAGGGTCTCATTATTTTCCTATGCACTCAGTCTCATTGGATGTTCAGCTACCCTTACAATTAATCCTGGGTTTGGTTTCCAGCACTCTGTTCTCTATTACAGCAGTTTCAAAGTTCCTTTAAACTTTTCAATTTTGCAGCAAGCTTTGAATTGACAGTTGATAGACCTAAGACTGTCATTATATTTTCTTAGGACTTCCTTAGCATTAAAATAAGTAACAATGATCTTTATATTTATCATTAACAAAATAATTTTCAAGTGTAACAACTACCACATAAACCTATGCTTTCCTTTCACCTGTACTCCATTCCAATTTACAGTTCAAAAATCATGGAGCTGCAAAAGGCTGAGGATTGACACTACCCCACACTGCATCAGCAATACTTCATTCTTGAATCCAGTCCCAGAATTCCATTCTGTGAGTCTGTTTTCTACCTCATTTAATGCTTTACTGGTATCAAAAGCCTCACTCTGAGTATCCTATGGAAATAAGAATTGGAGAAAAATAACTTACATGAAGCAGCTTATTTTGACCATTGATTTCAGGGAATCACAATGGATATCTGCAAAGACTAAAAAGAGGAAGATTATTGGGTTAGTTACTGATGCAGGCCACTGGGGATTGGTCTACCTGGGACTTTCTAATGAAGCTATTTTGAATGTATTTCAGAATTGTCTGCTGAGGAACAAAATAGTATGGATTTATATGTCAACCACATTACCCATCTGTTGAGGATGAACACATGTAAGATGTTATTTTCCCTACATTTCAGAACTTTCCATTAAAACCTTTTGCATTCAGAGCAGTATCCCATAGGTATTCTATACTATGTGGTCAGAAATGCCCTGATAAAGGAGGTTAAAAAAAAAGGCCAGATGATGCCTGAGGTTAGAAACTGTTAAGGTAGCTCAAAATAGCATCCTTGGTTCATATTTTCTCTATGTCCGAGCTTTATTCATATTATTCTGTTATCTTGTAGTAGTGTATGCTCCTTTTGAGAAAGAGCACAGCCATGTCTTCAACCTTAATGATCCAATTTTATGTATCTAGATGTTTTAAAAATCTCTTAATCATTGAATTCTCAATTTCATTATCTTTCCTGTAATGCAGTGGGTCACTTTTATTTGCAATTTCTACTTTTCCTCATTTTTTTTTTTTTATTAATATGTTTGAGTCATTTTGATGTAAAACTCACTCAAGCAAACAAAATACCATGAAAGAATTGTTTTTTTGTCTTTTAAATTTATTTTCCACTCTCAAATTGCTTTCATCTTGTAGTTTCATTGTGTTCCCATTAATCATCTCTAGTGTTTCCTCCATGTTACTTATGGTTTATAGCGATTCTTATTTTCTAATTTGATTGTTATTTTCTGGTTGAGCTTTAAATGCATTTATGTATTCCAGATTATCATCCTTTGTTATATATGTAGTGTGCAAATATTTTCTCTCTGTAACTTTTTTAAAATAATCCCTTTTCCAGAGTCTTTTGCTGAGCACGAGATTTAATTTTGATAAGGCCTAGTATCTCAGACTTTTCTTTCATCAACTGTTTAATGTTTATTTTCAATCAGAGAGTTTGAATACTGATGTTACAGATGAATTAGTAAAATTGAGTCACTGACTGAATGTGAGTGAGAGGAGATTTTGATAGATGGATGATCCTTGAAGAAGGAATTCATTCAGATCCAGAACATGATGAGCAGGGATTGACCATGTGCAAGCTTGAAATAAAGTGTAGGAAAGGTATGTGACAGTCCTACTTAAGAAGACTTGGAAGCAAAGAAGCTCCTATTGGGGCTTAGGATAGGGTTCTCAAAACTTTTCAGCAACAGACCTTTTTGATTGGACTACTTAAGTGGATAAAAAATCATGACCTTAAATAACATAAGGGAGTCTTTTACTCTTCAGTTCAACACAGGCCTTAAACCGTTTTTGCATTCATATGTTAGAGTTTGACACCCCAACTTGAGACCATGAACCTGTTGATGGGTCCAAAGGCTGGCAGCAATTAGGGCCACTTATCTTAACTGTTTACTTTTTGGCTACCACTGTGATCTGAGGCAAGAATTGTCATGTTAGCTAATTCACAAAGAAAGTGGAGTTTCTGTATCTTGTTCAGACCTCATTGTTTTTAGCTACAAAGATTGTGCTTTTTCTAATATTTCTCCCCCACCAGCTGCTGTCCATAAAGAGCATTGTTATTTCAATGGCTATTTTAAGTTTAGTATATTTATGTTTAACATTTCAAGTTGTCATGTGTATAATTTTTGCCACTAAATTTGTTCACTATCAATAGGACATATAGTTTTTTATTAGAAAATAGGGTACACATCATAACTACATGGTCAAAGCAAATATCCACATTCTTGGTTACATTCAGTTGTTGTAAAAATAGCCAAATGGCAGATGGAGATTTTTACAGCCCTTGTGATTGAAAAGTAAATAAGAAAAGTATTTGTCAAAGCCCGTGGTCTTTGATGAAAAGGGGATTAACTGGGGAAAACATACCTACATTGTCATTGAGCAACATTGAAGAATGTGTTTTATTGTATTTATTCATCTATTTTTTACAAAGTAACAAGTATCAAACCTAAAGTTCTAAAAAAAAATATTTCAGATTGTTACTCTTCTGACTTACATTTTCGAAACTTCCTTTGTAGAAATACAAGAGTACAAATTATCATTTTAAATGCACCAAAAAGTACCCACAAGAAAAAATTAAATATTGACTTGGATTTTACCGATAAATAATTTTACAAGGATGGGAAACCCTATTTCCAACTTCCTATAAGACAATAACAGAATCAGAAATTATAAGGCATATTTTATGATCTAGTTTGACACTAGAAAATCCCTAACATTAGAGAGTAGTAAATTATACAAAAGGGACATAAGAATTTTGGATTCAATTTACTTTTTGGTTTAGAATTTAAATTTAATAATTAAAAAAACATTAATAAAATTAAAATATTATGATCCTTTCTTGCATGTTCAACAATGCAGGGATTTTGAAAAGTTTTAAAAATATATCATGATGCTTACATTTTATTACAACAGAAAGTGTTTTAATTCTTCACACAACTTATAGTCCAGATAGTCACTAATTTTGTATGTCTATCTTCCTTGCAGATGTGGAAGGTAAGGAAACTTTTCAAAAATAACCTAATGTTACCTAGAAAACCTAAAACAAATATTGTACTTCATAGTGAATCAGAGGTTGTTACTCCATTATTAATTATGTATTGTATTTTTCATTGTACTTAATATATTTTCTTGCACGTTTCTTTGAACTTGATAATCATTCCAGATGATTATAGTAAGAAATGGATATAAAGTTCCTGGCTTTGTTTTTAAGTGAGGTTACAAATTTTATAGCTCAAAATGTAGTTTTGAAAGCTTTTAACTATACATGTTGAACTGCTTTCCATATGAAAGCATCATGTAATTCTTTTATAATGTGTTTCTATTCATAACACTACATAGGAAATTTCAAAAGTTCATATTGAAGAAATGTAGAAGGAAAACAAATAAATGCAAGCAATCAAGCAGTGTGATCAAACAACATGAGATTCAGGGTATAATGTGCAACTGTCTTGAATGCTAATCAGACAAAAAATATGTGAAGGTTTCTACTCTGTGAAGCTTTATTTTTCCTAACCTTTTTTTTTCATCATATGTGACTTTGTCAGGCAAAAAGGAAAGGAAGGTATGACCTCATTAAAACCCAGTTGAATAAAACATATAAAAGACAAAATTAACTAAAGCCTCCAAGAACTCCATAACATCCGATATGGATGCTAGGTGTCACCTGCTACAGTTTTGAAATGTATCCTGTAGAATATTTTATCATTGTGTTTTTATAAATCTTCTCTCTAGTTGTGTGGAATTTTTTTTAAAGATAAAGGAAAGAACACAAAATAGAATCAGGTTTAAAAATTAGAATTTTTCAAAGTTCTAGAGGCCATGAATTGATATAAGATTTAGTTTTTCCTATTAATAATTCTACTGATCATCATGATATAAACTGATGAGACAAACTCTCTTTCTTTGAAATGTAAATGATGATAAGAGCTTTAAAGTAGATATGGTAATATGTTATTATGTCTCAACATGTAGCAAGACAAATTTTCTTTGGATTTTAGCATATATTTTATGACAAGCATAAAAAATCGAATGTGTTTTCTATCCAATCCAACTAGAATTAATTTTTTAATGGGACAAGGTATAAGTCTAATTTTCTCCATATGAATAACCAGTTTTATCAGCACTATCATTGCATAAATAAGCTAATTTTCATCTGTGATACATAAAAGTCGATATCCATTTAAATCTATTTCTGCAACCTCAATTCTGTCCATCAATTTATTTTTCTCTATCTTGCAAATATCTTACACTTTATTTTAATACAGAGTAGTGAGAATATGCTTTATTTTCTAGTATGGAAAAACCTTCTTCAGTATTACTTTGCAATAATTTTATTTTAACATTTTTATCTGAAAATATTACCTATCATCAGTGATTAATGAATGTTATAAAAATTGTGGCCATCCATTCAGATAATCATGCCTTCACTACTTTGATCTTTTTGTTATGTCTTGTTTTAAAATTTCTTAATTTGTTAGAAGTCCCATGAAGTCGATTTTAGATACATGGCTACTACATATTTTCCTAGCTAACAATACAGTCCTTTATTAAGTCTTTTAAAAATACTGTTGAGTACTGACCCATCATCACATAGTTGTTGTTCATTGTTTCTGGTATTGGTGCTGTCCATCCTTTCCAGCAATGATAATCAGTATCAGGTCAGAATGAAGTGACCTAAGCGAATTACATTTCACTTTTTATTGGTATTTCCTGATGTAAAAACAAAGCACAAAGCAATTTTTAAAAGTACATTTAAGAATACTAAACTTAAGGGAAAAAGTACATTCAACAATGAATCAGAATTATTTGGTCTGTAGAACTTTCCTTGAGACCACATATTTTGAAACAAAAGATAAAATAGATATAAACTGATGAGACAGTGTCATGGTATTTCAAGGACATATTTTCAAAGAAAATGTTTCCTTGTATAAAAATGTTTGCTTCATTAATTCCTTAATATCTCATGCAAGTTGTTTGCAAAGACAATCTTTATCAAACTAGAAAATAACTGCTTGGAAATATGTTGCTTATAACCATCATGGCACCCACAAATGGTAGTGCTGATAGCTGTGTCACTTCAAAAGGGACATTCTACCACCAAAATCACTCTAGAAAAACTTGACATTAAAGTTATTCATGCCTGTGTAGCATCTTGGGTTCTACCAATAAAATCATTTTCTCATGAAAACTATGCTCTATGTCCACGAGAAACCACGTTTTTCAGTGTAGACAGACTTGGAATAACACTGAATGTAGAAACACAGGGAGCCATTCTCTTCCTTGGTCTGGCCAGTCCTTTAGTAGGGAAGGACCCTTTATGCAGTTAGGTAAGGAGACTCTGTCAAGTGTTTCAGTTAGCAAAGTTGGGAGGAGGCTTACTCTAAGATTTATGGGGTTGGAAGAAGACTATTGAGAATCAGACCTTACAGGATAGAGAGCAAATAACTATACACCTCGTAGTGCCCAGCATTGCTACCTAATCTTGTACTTCATGGTTTAGAATTTAATGCATGTGGTTACTCAGATATTCACTGTCTTTTGGACCTGCCCTCACTTTCCTAGTGATTCCACATTGACTCTTAATCCACATCATACAAACAGAGGTGTGTGTCATAGAAGGGAAATTTCTTTTCTGGACATGTAAAGTTTAAATTGTATATTAGATCTAAATAAAGATGTTTAACAGGCAGTGTTACTATCTGAATATGAGGGGTCCCCCCAAAGCACCTATGTTAATGCAGAAGGTAAAACAATTATATGATATTAGGAGAGCTATAACATTCAGTAGATTAATCTGTTTAATGGATTAGCAATTTGAATGACAGGTGGGGCATGGATGAGGGATTGGGTCATAGGGGGTATGCCTTGCAGATTATATATTTTGTCCTTGGCTGTTTGCACTTACTCTCTGCTTCCTGGTTACCCTGAGGTAGATGCTTTTTAAACCATGCCCTTCTGCCTTGGCTTAAAAAAAAAATAGCAATCCAGCAAAAACATAAATTGGTTTAAAACTCAGGGAGAATTCAGGCAAACATGAAAAGGTGGCGCATTGAAGGTTAAGTTGGAAAAATATGTTCAATATCATCAAGCCAAAAGTTAATACATTTAATTTCAAAAGAGCTACTTCAAATAAAATAAGATAAAGAAAAGTTAAATAAGGTAAAAAAGCCGATAGAAAAATTGATAAAAGCTATAAATAGGCATTTCATATTAGTGGATATATAATTAGTTAATAAATTTATGAACAGATGGGCAACTTCACTATCATTCAGAGAAATGCAAATCATGACAATTCAATATTATTTTTCATTTATCAGATTGATAAAAGTTAAGATCATTAATTCCCTTGCTGATGAGGATTTTTGTAAATGGATACACATTACTACTGAGAATATGAGATTTTTACATAATTTGGGGAAAGAAATAATATCTTATTTATTAAAATTAATTATACACATTATCTTTGACCTAACAATTTTTCAGTTTTGAGAATTTATTGTAAATGCTTAAGAAAAAATAAGTATTTCCAGATGTTTTCAATATTTTTTTAATATAAGCAAAATAAATTGAATGTTCATTATAAAAGGACAAATTGTAATACATTCACATTATGGAATATATGCTTTTAAAAAATATAAAATTTAAAATTTACACTAAATCTGCATTTTAAAAAGAACTTAGAGTTTGTTTAAAAATAGAACTTCTATGTATATATAAGTATGAGAATACAACATTTTCTGAAAAATATACATCAAAAAAATCTAAAGTTTTGAAATCTAAGGGATCAGAGGATATGAATAGGTGATTACTTTTATCTATCATTATGTTTTAGATATGAGTTGTTCCCCTAAAGCTTATGTATGACACTTGCAATGTTCACAGGTGAAATGATAAAGCTATGAGAGTCTTCTTATCAGTAGGTTAATCCACTGTATTAATTGGGTGATGACTGTAAGTAGGTAGGGTGTGCCTAGAGGAAGTCGGTCAAAGGGGGTGTGCCTTTTAGGTTTATATTCTGGTCCCTATGAGGGGAGCTCACTCAGTTGTCTGGTGGCTATGTCTGTCCTGAGCAGCTTTCCTCCCCCTTGTCCTTTCGCCATGATGTTCTGCCTTACACTGGACCCAGAGCTATGGAGTTGGCTAATATAGACTGAACCTCTGAAACTTAAGTCAAAATAAAACTTTTTTTCATCTAAATTGTTCTTCTCAGTTCTTTTGGCCACAGTCACAAAAAGTTAACTTAAACACCTTTTATTTCTTGACTTACTGAAACAACCATGTGTTATGCTTGTAATTAAAAATAAATGTTTAGTTTTAAAGACACAGAGCATGGTTCCTTTTCTAAGAAAAGGGAACAAATCTTTATTTTAATAGCTGTTTGATACTGAGAAATCCCTATGAGAATTGTTTTCTATTATGACCTACATCTTCTACTAAATTATGTTGAATACTACTGATATGGAAGAAAGAGTGTGAGTAAAGAAGAAGAAGTAAATGACTTTAATTTTTCCAAGTGCACAATCTTTGTCTATCATCAAGACAATTCAAACTTGCTTGCAATTAGGCTCTGTGAAGAAACTCTGAGGCTTAAAAACTTATTTTTAGTGACATACCTGTCATGAAAGAGTAGTTTCTAAAAAAAATCTTATACTGAATCAAGGAGTCAAGACAAGTCTATGCACCATTCTAATTTTAGAATCTGTTTAAGGTCCTCATATATGAAGAAGAATAGCATGCAATTTTAACCTCCACATTGCTGGCTAACACTGAACTCTTCCCACCCACAAGAGAATAATTCAATATGAATTTCAGAGCCACTACAAATATGCTAAAATTACAAATATGCTAAAGTTTTGGACCACTTACGGAGAATAAATGCTCCCCTCTTAAGTACAATGTATGTTGAGTTAATACAAATCCAAAGAGTTGATGTTAACAAGAGACACAAAAAGAAAAATGTCCTTAATTTCCACTCAAATGAATTGAATGCTGTTTGAGAATTGTTGAAAACTATAAACATTAAAAATAGAAGCCGGGGGCATAGCTCAGTGGTAGTGTGCTTGCCTTGCATGTGTGGGGCACTGGGTTTGATCCTCAGCACCATATAAATAAGTAAAATAAAGGTATTAAAAACAAACAAAACAAAACTTAATGCTCTTAAAAAAATAGAAGCCATATGTATTTCTAGTAAAAATAGTTGTGTGTGTACATTTTGTTTACACAGAAGGTAAAATTATTCATAGTGCATTTAAAATGGAAAACATCATATGGGTTTACCTGCCTGGAAATGTGCCTAGGAGAAGAGAGATATTTTCTTCTTGGCAGATAAGTCATTTGTAATTAGCTGAATTTGATATGAGGAATTTTTTATCCTCTCTTTACACAGTCGTTAGAATGTGCAAAACTAAAAAAAAAAAAAGAAAGAAAGAAAGAAAAAGAAAAAAATAAAGAAAAGAAAAATTGAGAGTCGCATAATGATAATTGGTATGGAAATAAACAGTACCTCCTTCTCTAGAGGCAAAAACTTTAAAAAGAAAAAAAATAAATAAAAAAAACATGGACTTAAAAAAATCAGATACGAATTCTAGCCATGACATTTGGTGCTCTTCACTTTCAGAAATACAAGCAGAGTACCAAATTCATTGGCTTTCCATTAGCCTCTGAAAAGGGAGTCAGGCCACTGTCCAGGAACCGTGGCTGCCAAAACATCACAAGATAAATTGGCTTTATACTTCTGAGTATTTGCTATTGCAACAGAAGAGTTGCTTAAAAGCTACTTTCCATGTGAAACTTTCCTGGGCTTTGATTCTGACTCCGACACTCTCTATCTGTGTAAACTTGGGCAAGATTTTTAAATTATTCTGAACTCCTGTTTCTTAGTCTTCAGAGATATATAGTGATGTAGTACTTAACTCTGATATTCTATGACATAGCTGGCCCTTTGTAATATTAATAATAACATTTTACAGTAATTATAAAGTTATCAGATATTTTTTACTACTTTAAGTGCTTTATATATATGAATTTATTTCATTCTCTTAACTTTATTACACAAATACTCAGGAAAACAGCAATATTTACCTCATTTCTTGAATGATGAAATGTTTCCATAAGTTAAGGGTCATCTGTAAAGTTATTTAGTTAACAGGTAGTGAAGCAAAATACCAACCTGGGTAATTTAGCTCCCAAGATATTCATTTCCACAATTCTTCAACCCTTGTACATAATTGTTAATACCTATAGCATGTTGAATGAATTAGGGTCAAAATGCACAATAGTGCATGCAAAGAGAATAACCTATCTGTTCATATTATATCTACATCTCTTAGAGTACTTACATGATTACTTAAACAAGTACATATTTCACTTTATTTTTTTCTTCCATATGCATATGGCACTTATCTTCATAATGAGATAAAAACTTTCCTAACAGCAGGAGGTGCTCAAAAATTGTTGGTTACTGACAATATTACTGAATAGTAAAGAAATGGCTTACATTTTACTAGTCTAGTAAACAATCACTGGACTAGTAAATAGTCATCGCACACATACTGACCTGTTGTATCAGCAGTTCATTCTTTTCCAGTATGCCATGTTATTGGCATACACTTCAGGTCAATTTTCAGTGGAATAGATATTTTTAAATTCCCCAGTCTGTCTCTTGTTACCTACTTTTTCTATGATTCTAAAAAAAATGTCTATTTACAGTAAGAAATTTTAGCTCTTGTGTTGAATGCATGCAAAGTATTTCTCCTGTTAAACAGAGGGTATAAAGATCCACTACAGAAGAGTTCACATAAGCTCCATGCTTATAAATTATCTTCACCCTGGCATAAATACAATTATAAGGGATCCAAGGTGAATGGTGCTAAAATCGGGGAAAACAAAGGCAGATGGACAATTTTCGCCAAATGGTCTCTTGGGCACAAGCACAAAAAGAGTATGCAAATAGTTGACAGAAAGTGTAGGTCTGTTCAAGATATAATTTTACAAGTTGAGGAAAACCCAAACAGGAGAAGGCACATTGCATTGGGGTTTTTAAGGTCCTGTATGGTGTTACCTACTCATTTTTTCTCTGTTTTCAAACAACATGTCCATTTATTACAAATCTTCACCCTATATATCCTTCCTCATGTTTTCCTGAGTTGAAATTTTTTATTTTATTCCTGACATAGTTCAGCAGGAATCTTGCAGGCTTGCTGGATTGTCACTCTTCTAAAATGCAGCTGTGCAGGCAAAGTGTTGACAGGTCAATTATTCTAAGGAGGGAAACTTCTGGGAAGGGTATAAAACCTGATCACCAATAAGCAGATGTTTTAATCTCATGCATTCAACCTGCTGCCAACATAATTGAAACTGATGTGAGGCCATGGGTACTTGAATGATTCAGCATATTATTACTATGGTTGATTAAGAACCTACAACCTTTAAAGTGAACAGAACATACAGGAAGTAGAACTCATGCTCTTAAAAAAGACCTCAGTTAATCTTATTCAGACCATTTTCAACCCTTACCTGTAATTTATGCATTCATTCCTTCATTCATTAAATATGTACCATGTGTCAGGTATACATCAGGTGTTATACTAAGCATCAGGAATACAAGGAAAAAGAAAGATTCTTTGTTACTGCTTTAATAGAGTTTACTTAAAGCAAAAATTGAAACAAAAATTGACATGTTAGTAAATAAATGAGACCATATTAGATAATATATTTAAGAAGAAGCAAATACAGTTGAGTGATATAAAAATAAATTCATGTAAAAGAGGCTATTTATAATTGGTTAGCCACGGGAATGTCTGGACAGGTAACTTCTAATTTGAAATAAGAAGGTTGAAGAGAAGCCATGCATATGATACCTTTGTAGAGGAGGATATTCTGGATAGATTAACTACAGTGTAAAGTTAACAATGAATCACTAGGTTTATGGAACTGGATATGTTCAGGGAAGGACAAGAGACTGAAGTGTGACATGCAGCATCACTGACTTATGGGGTGGAGGGGGTTTTGTGATGTTGCCAGAGCAGCTGTCAAGTGAGAGAAGAATTTGAAAGAAGTGAGTCCCCAGTAGAAGATGAGGACTCAAATCTACATTTAAAAAATTATCATTAGCTTAAGTGTAAAATTGTGGAAGAACACCGTGGGGCCAAAAACGAACTTTTTGGTGGCAGGGCGAAAGAACCAAACAAACTTAGCAGCCACTCATAAAAGAGGAAGAATTTAAAGTTGCTGTTCAGTTGACCAACAACTTGCTAAGACAAAAACTCAGCAATCTTCAGGGGAAGGTAGGAAAATTATACAATCTCTATTATGTGTCTTTCACAATAAGTATTATCCAAGAAAAAAGTGTACCAAGGAACAACAAGAAAAAAGTATGACCGACATTCATATTTCCTTTGACTCAGTCTAGGCAAAAACAGTCAATGGAAACTAACCTGAGATGACATAAACACCTGAATAAACAGAGACAAAGCCTTTAAAGCAGCTATTACAAGTATCCTTGAAGGACTGAAGGAAAATATGATCATAATAAATAAACAGATAAAGCATATTAGTAGGAAAATTTAAAAAATGAAGAATTATTTTTTAATAATCAACTTAAATTTTTAAAGATCAGTATCAAAACTCAGACCACACATGGTGGCACAAGCGTGTAATCCCAGTCACTCAGGAGTCCTTGGAGGCAGGAGGACGGCAAATTCAAAACCAGTCTCAGCAACTTAGTGAAGCCCTATGCAACATAGCAAGACCTTGTATCAAAATTTTAAAAAAGGCTGGAATGTAAGCTCAGGGGTTAAATGCCCCTGGATTCAATTCCTAGTACCAAGAAATATAAATAAATAAAGATAAAAGAAAAACTCATGAGTAGGCTTCCAGTCATACTTCAGAGGCTAACAGAGAAAAGGTCAGTGATACTGAAGGTACACTAAATTGTTTACTTTTAAAGCAAAAAAAAAAAAAATTCCCACAGAAAAATATTAAGTGCTAATACACTTGTGTAGCACTTGGGGAAGAGAGAGAATGAGGAAGAATAATTTGTAAATAAATAATTACTGAAAATATTCTAAGTTTGGCAAAAGAGTAAAAAGTTATAAACCTAAAAGGTCTGTGGCTTAAGTTTTGAAAAACATTAATTTTTTTATTTGTTCTAATTAGTTATAGATGACAGTAGAATGCATTTTGACATATCATACATAAATGGAGTATAACTTCTCATTCTTCTGGTTGTACATAATGTGGACTCACATCAGCTGTGTAATCATATATGTACATAGGGTAATAATGTCCAATTCATTCTACTGTCCTTCCTAACCCCATATCTCCTCCTCTCCTCTCACTCCCCTCTGCCTAATGCAAAATATCTCTATTTTTCTTTAGCTAGCCCCTTTATTGTGAATTAGCATCACATATCAGAGAAAACATTCTATTCCAAGTTATCTGAGGAATCTTCATACTGCTTTCCATGATAGTTGTACCAATTTGCAGTTCCACCAGCAAAGTATGAGTGTACCTTTTCCCCACTCCCTTGCCAACACTTATTGTTGCTTGTATTCTTGATAACTATCATTCTAACTGGAGTGAGATGAAATCTTAGTTTTGATTTGCATTTCTCTAATTGCTAGAGATGTTGAAAATTTTTTCATACATTTGATCATCAATTGTATTTCTTCTTCTGTGAACTGTTTGTTCAGTTTCTTAGCCCATTTATTGATTGGGTTATTATTATTATTATTTTTAGTGTTGAATTTATTGATTTCTTTATATATCATGCTGATTTAATTCTTTATCTGAGACACAGGTGGTAAAGATTTTTTTTTTCCCATTCTGTATGCTGTCTCTTCACATTATTGATTGCTTTCTTTGCTGGGAAGAAGCTTTTTAGTTTGAATCCATACTATTTAATGATTCTTGATTTTACTTCTTGCATTTTAGGAATCTTGTTAAGGAAGTCAGTTCCTAAGCTGTCATGTGAAAATTTGGGCCTACTTTTCCTTCTGTTAGAAGCAGGGTCTTTGTTTTATCTGAGGAAGCTTCATACTTCTTTCCATAATAGTTACACTTTGTTTTAGTGCCTAAGTCTTTGCTTCACTTTGAGGTTTGTGCATGGTGAGAGATATGGGTTTAATTTAATTTTGTTACATTTGGATTTCCAGTTTTCCGAACACCATTTGATGAAGAGGCTATCTTTTCACCAAAATATTTTTGGTGCCTTTGTCTAGTATGAGATAACTGTATTTATATGGTTTTGTCTTTTTGTCTTCTATTCTGTAGCATTGGTGCATGAACAGATCAATTTTAAACAATGAAATAGAAGACATCATCAAAAGCTTACCAACCAAGAAAAGCCCTGGACCAGATGGATTCTCAGTCACCAGTATTCCTCAAATTATTCCATGTAATAGAAAAAGAGGGAACCCTTACAAACTTATTCTATAAGACTAGTATCACCCTCATAACAAAACCAGACAAAGACATATTAAATAAAGAAAACTTCAGACTAATATCCCAGATGAACATAGATATAAAAATTCTCAATAACATTCTGGCAAATTGCATGCAAAAACATTAAAAAGACAGTGCACCAAGATCTTGCGGGGTACATCCCAGGGATGCAAAGTTGGTTCAACATATGGAAATCAATAAAAATAATTCATGGTATCAGTAGAATTAAAGAAAGAATCATGCAATCATCTTAATAGATTCAGTGAGAGCATTTGACAAAATACAATTACCCATTCATGCTCAAAACACTAGAAGAACTATGGATAGTAGGAACAATATAAAAGTTATTTATGCTAACATTATAAAAGTTATTTATGCTAAACCGAAAGCCAACATCATTCTAAATGAAGAAAAATTGAAAGCATTCCACCAGAAGCTGGAACAAGACAAGGATGCCCTCTATCACTACTTCTATTCAACATAGTTCTTGAAACTATAACCAGAGCAATTAGACAGATGAAAGAAATTAAAGGAATATGAATAGGAAAAGAAGAACTTATTAACATTATTTGCTGATGATATGACTATATATTTAGAAGATCCAAAAAAATTCCACCATAAAACTTCTAGAATGAATAAACAAATTCAGCAATGTAGCAGGTTATAAAATCAACACACATAAATCACAAGCATTCCTATACATCACTGATGAATTCACTGAAAGAGAAATTAGGAAAACTACCCCATTCACAACAGCTTCAAAAAAAGGGATGTTTATTATAATATCTAAAATAACCACTCAAAAATAAAGTGATAATTTAAAATGGCAATTAAAATTACAATTTTAATAAAATACTCAAATAATCTAGAAAAGTATAACAGAAAGAACACAGGGAGAGGAAACAGGTGACACAGATAGAACACAGCAAAATAGTAGGTCTCAATCAAGCAATAGTAATAATTTAATCAAAATCAGCTAGAATAAGCATTAGATAACAAGGCAAGATATACAATAAATACTCATGACACAAATAGACCTTGAAGATAATGATACACATAATTCAAAGGTAAAAGTGTGGTAGAAAAGATTTGTCATGTAAATAGCACCATAAAACTGGTGCTATTACCAGACAAAACAGATTTCAAGATAAGAAGTGTTATAGAGATAATGATAAAAGGTAACTATGAAAGAAGTTCAATTCAAATTCAAAGAAAAGATTTACAGATATAAATTTGATGCATCTAATACCAGAGTTTCAAAATGTATGAAATAGAAATTGATAAAAATAAAGGAAGACATAGTCAAATTCACAAATATAGTGGGAGATTGCCATACTTTTGCTAAGTGTTTGAAAGAAAACTAGATAAAAAATATCAATATGAATATAAAAGATTTGTTGAAAATCTTAAAACCCACCTTGCCTTACATAATCACATTTATATTTGACTATATACAACAACTGCAAGATAAATTCTTTTAAAGTTTATACAGTATATTCATTAAACCCACACTATATAGTAAATAATAAAATAAAAGTGGTTGAAATTCTACATAAACCATTTTCTGACAGCAGGAAAATCAAATTAAAAATCAATAACAATGAACTACCTAGAAAAGGTCCCTGTATTGTGTAACACATCTTTTAATAACTCGTGGATTAGAGAAGAAATCACAAGGGAAATTAGAAAATATTTTTAAATGAATGATAATGAAAATACTTCATATAAAAATTTATGGGATAAACTTCAGTTTTTTGTTGGTTGGTTTTATTGTTTTTGTTGTTGTTGTTTTTGGTACCAGGAATTGAACCCCAGGGCACTTAACCACTGAATCACATCCCCAGCATTTTTTATTTTATTTTATTTTATTTTTGAAACTTGTCCTTGCTAAATTGCTTAAAGCCTCACTTAGTTGCTGAGGCTGGCTTTGAATTGCAATCTTCCTGCATCATCTTCTGAGATTACAGGCATATGCCACCACGCTTGGCTAAAGCAGTGATTTTTTTTAAATGCTCATGTTAAAATGAAGAAAAGTCTACTTCTTTACTTTTTTCTCTCCTTAAACTTGAGGCAGAGGAAGGAATAAAGATATCATAAATCCTGACTTTGGTCCTGGTTGGCAGAGAGGCTTTACTGGAGGCAAGAGGTAGACCAGATACTTCTTAGAGAGTGCTTCCTACTCTGTGACTCTAATTCTGTAAGAATTTGCATGAATCTGTTAGAATATTCCTTACTCACCCTTATAGCAAAATCCCTATCCTACCCCACCAACTGTTACTTGGTTTCCACCAAGCTCTGGAGCCAATCATGGTAAGGGAAAATGTTAAAATGTCTCATTACACCAACCAGTAGCTTTTAGGATTCAACACTGTCACCAATGGACTCAATTCATGATGGTTCCATACAACTCCAGGAATGTACAGATGATCTTCAAGCTTCTCTATTTACTGTTGCCTTTACATATGGAATAGCCTTGAGATTTTTACATGCTCCCTATTTTTTTCCCCCACATTTTGATAGAAGTCTTAAATCCTGAACATTGGCTAGAGTCTCCCTACTTTAAAGGTAGGCAAATTAAGGCCAAAAGATAAGACTGTTGTTAGAAATGATGTAAACAGAATCTGCAAATCTCCCCCAACCTTGAGAACCATATGGAAGTATCACTGCCACAAACCAGCTCTTTGACAAATATGAAGTTTCCCTTCACACCAATCAGAGGAACCCAGGACTTGGAAGTTTCCTTTCTTCCATCTGAGTTGCCATTATTTTCCTGGAAGGACTTTACTGATGATTCAGTACATTCCATCCACATTTGCAGGCTCAAGCTCCAATGGCAAGGGCACCAGCCTGTTTATATGTAGGAACCTGTAGTTCTTCTAGGATGTAATGACTATGGACTTACCAAGGGCATTTAACCCATCATTTTTTTACAGAGCTTTTCTTTCTTTAAAGAAGGTCTCATCTGCTTGGCATCTCTTCTGGATTCTACTTAGACATGAGGGTGCCCAACTCTCACAATACTGTCATCATTTCCGCTAAAATTCTTTCTATCATTCTCACTTCACAAAACCCCACTGAGTACTGGGGGAAAAATTTCTCTAAAAGAACAGAAAAATATACATACCCTCTGTCTAGCAAACTCCATATTTTAAGTATTAACCACACAATTCCCAAACCATTTTGGTAAGATATGAAGTGACTGCAAAGTCAGAGCTAAAGATTTTCCTTATTAAAAATTGCTGATTGCTTTTCCTTTCAGTGTAAGAATGTGCACCTTATATACAAAGCCTGGCAATTCAAATGTAATTAAAACACATCCATTACCTCACTTATAAATCCACTGACACACAAAACAAGTTTAAATGGGCATGTAGACCCCCCAAAAGCCTTTCAAACACCAAAAGGAAGCAATTTCCTGTAATTATTTGATACTGATCAGGGCCAAGAAAATTTCATGAAATAGCTTCCATTGCCATGATCAATAGGATAATCTTCCTTGACACATTAAAAATAGTTAGTAATAGGTAAAAAACAACCCATAGCAGATGAGATCACTAATCTGTATTTTCAAAGTGTTTTTGTGTCATATTACAAGGCTTTTTCCCTTCTATTTTTTATATGTGGCTATTCAGCTTCAAGCATCTGCTTTCAAATGTGACATCAATCACTGCATGTCAATGTGCATCTCCTTTTTTATGCCTGATTTTACATTTAGGCACTGCTGCAGTTGTGGCTTTCTGTGTACTCTGGGGCTGCAAAGTTGCTCTTGCAGCCTGTGCCTTTTCTGAAAACCCAAGAAAGGTGATTTTTCCATCTTTCATTCCCTTTTCTTGGCTATGATGTAAAAAATGCTTGCAGCAGGACCAGAACTATTATAAGCAGAAACCCAAAAGATGGTAACTAACAATTAAAACAACCAAAAAGTATCTCTTTTAAAGCATGAGACCACAGATTGCTTAATGAATTGGTTGATAGCATTTAAATATTAGGAGTATTTATCTAGAACTAAAAGTTTTTGGATTCTCTTCAAATATTAGAAACTTTTGAAATTAAAAAGTGGGTTCTCAAATGTCCACATTCATTTGACCCTTCCTTTTAGTCTGATTGTCACTCTCTACACAATGGATCTCACTCATTTATATTTTCTTTTAGGCATTGTGGGCAATTGTGTCTGAGATCCCTGGGTAATAATGTTTTTCCTCCTATCAAAACTCCTGTGACTCTGAGAAGAGTAGCATATCCATTGTTTCTTATGAAACAATATATTGACAACATATATTATTATGCATAGTTGACACATATTTGACCCTTTCCTTAGTATTAAACTTTTAGTAGGATTGACTTGGAGTACTTATGACTTTAAGTCTTAAAAGTAATGAATTTCAAAGGCTTAAGTAACCAGATACTTGATTTCCAATAGGAAGAGGTTATTTTCACTGAACATCAGTTCTTTAAATCATACTAAAGGAGGCATATATATGTACTTGGATTGTCCAGGGAAATGCATTCATAGGGCCACATCATACTCTTAAAAAGTGATGCTGGAAATCAAAACAGTGCCTATCAAACACTGAATTATTGTATAGTAGCAAAGCCACCCATATCAGATGGCCAGAAACATTTGTTTGTTTTTTCAAGCATTTCTAGGCATTAGTTTAGTAGGGATAACATCAATATCACTCTATCTAACTTATGAGTTGGAATGGAATTTTAAAATATTCAGTCTCCTACAAAATTATTACATTCATGCACCTTGCAATTTATACTGGTCTAGGTATATTCCATACTGCCTAGCTAATAGTTCCATACTGAGGATTTTTACTGCATCACAGGATGAACACAAGACTTCTAGTAAAAAAGACATTTATTAAATCATGGCTCCATCATTTTTTCAGCTATTTGACCTTAGGCAACATGCCTAACCTCTCAGATCCTCACCAGTAAAATAGGTTCAGTTCTATTAATTTCATAGAACTAAAAAAAAAAAAAAGGTTACATAAGATAATGTTGTTCATGGCAGTTAATGACACATGGCTAGCACTCAATAGTCATTTAATGAAAATTATTTTCCCCATTTGCCAACAACAATTTTAAAAATAGCTGCTTGCATTATGTGCTTTCCAGCATGCATTTTCACACTTATTTATACTGAAAACCAACATCTCCACTTCATTTTTGTCAAGGTGCAGCTGCGTTGAGTTTTATGAGGCATTTGATCATAAAGTTTGGTTGCAAGACAACCTAACTCAAACATCAAAGAACGAAAGGAATTCTGTGTCTCAAAACTAAAATGACATGAAATGTAGCTCCTTTCTGTATACTTAGCTGCATTATTATTATTATTATTATTATTATTATTATTATTAGGGTTTTTTTTTGAGATGCTAACAATGGAATCCAGGGCCCTGGGCATAAGAACAAGCACTCTACCACTGAGCTACACCTCAGCCCTAGCTTCTATATTACTGACACATGTCTCAAATGGGCTTTACCCTCAAAATCCACCAACTGCTGTCACCTACAACTTTATATATCTGCATTTATTTTAAATAGGACATAGAAACGTTTATTTTCACACATGAGTTCTAGAATTAAGTCTCACTGACCTTATTTGTTCGGTTATATAATATGTCCATTATTGCTGGGTAACTGGAATGGATCTATTGGTAGAATCAAGTTAGGTTCTCTTCCCAGTAGTATGTATGTATATATATATATATATATATATTTTTTTTTTTTTTCTTATTCAGAAGTCATTAACTGGGAAGCTTAAATTTCTAATAGGAAGATGAAAAAGGGAAGTATGTGGTAAGAAGGCTAACAATACATGTCCATGAAGCCAGAATGTACTAGGTTGCCATTTAGACCCAGTTTAAAAGCACTTTCTTTTTTATGTTATGGGTTTTACAGTTCCATATTGCCCTTTCCAGAACATGAATGATATTCCTTAATTGGATCTCTCAGGGGCCTTCTGACTATTCTGTACTTGAAAAACTCTTCCTAATTCTTCAACAGAGGTGGTCCTCATGGAGCAACAGCCAGCTGGATTCAGAACTGCAGCATAAACCATGCAATCAAAGTCCTGGGTTCCCATCCCAGCTCTGCTTCTCAGCAGCTGTAGGATTCATCATCATTTTAATGCTAGAGGACATCATGATATTTTCCCACACTAAGGATAAAACATGCTTAACAGTGTGCTTCGCATACAGAAAGTGTCCCATAAATTAAATAATGGCTCTTCTTAACAATAATGAGACCAATCTTAGAGGATATCTATAAAACATTTTCTAACTTCTTCCAGTCAGAGACTCAATTTCAAATTTCCTCCTTTGTACCTTATACCAGTAGACAAAAATAAGTGTCCACAGTGTAGAAAGCACCACATACCTGCCATTTCCCCAGAACAAACTTGTCAACCCCTTGACAGCAGAAGCTTACCTAATTTGATTTCTGCCAGATCATTTAACATGTTACCTTATATAAAAAGCTGTCTGCAAGCTATAATTTACTATAGATTATATCATTAATGTTCAGCCCAACTGTAAGTATTGATGAGTATTAACAAAATGGCACCATTGAGGTGCTCTGAGTGTTTTCCACTTAACAGAGGGTCAGTGATAATACAGGGCCATAAACAGGAAACTGAGATTGACAGCACTACAGGAGTTCTAGGGGAGGAAAATCACTGAGACAAAACTAAAATAGGTATCCTCACCAGAGTAGAATTCCCTCAGTTCTGGCAAGAGCTGGCTAGGAGGCCTGGGAATGGAGCAGTCTGGAGGAAGACCCCTGTTTCAGAAAGAGGTACACTTGGAGATGAGCTGGTGTCTTTGAAGAGAAACAGAAAAAGCTAGTATGTGGAAATGCCAAAAGAAAGGGTGACAACCAGAGCAATATAATGGGTAGAGAAACTGAAAATGTTCTCAGACCTGGCTACAGAGGATAACAGGCTATCTATGTTAAAATTATAACCAGTGTCTCCTCTTGAGCTTTATATATTTTTCTTTTTGGTATTTTTCTTTCATACACATAACATGAAATCTGAACAATTGTTTTTCTTCTTTTATCTCTCTACGGGCCAGACTTTCTCTTGTGTCATCTCTTCCTGCTGTTGGAAAATGAAAATACACATACAGTTTTATATTTTCATAGTATTTACCAATAATGTTGTTTCAAGTTTCTCCAAGACTACTATCTTAGCATTTGTAAACAATTGCATTACCGTTCTCATAAAAACATAGTTCACCTCTTTCTAAATTATGCACTGGTTATTGAGGTATAACAATGCTACATCTGCCATGATTCTAATAAATTCTAAACTGAGCATGTTAAATCCAGAATGTCTCTTGTCAGTGGCCTGCTCCATTTCTAGAGGAAACACTCATTTTATTTTGTTTTGTTTTATTTTGTTTTTTCTTCTCTTGACTACTTCCCAGATTCTCTTACAAACAAGTGTATTTGAATGAACAGAGAAAATGAAAGGAACACTGTTCAACCAAAGGGCAATGCTGAGATGAGAGATATTTAACAACGTGTGTAAATGAGAAATTGGTAAGGAATGATGACAGCTTAGCTGAAAATTTTAAGTGTTTCCATGTTCTGCCTTTTCATGAATCTGTGAGTATATGTGCTAAATAAAATATTCTCCTTCTTACAAATGTACTTAAAAAGAAAATACACTTTTCTCCAGTGGTCTTCCTATAAAAAGTCTCCTTCCTGTGAGTATTTAAAGGAAATTTCAGACTAGGAGGCCATTCCTATAAAGCCAAGTCATATAGATGTTTTAGGAGGTCTTTGACTTTTCATATATAACATTGTATATATTTCTTATAAATTATTTCTCTTCATCTTCTTTTATAACCCTATTTTGCATACCCAGCCTTTATGAGGACTATTCTTAGGGGAATGAATCCTTATCGAGGGGACTGGAGCTGCCACAAAGCTGGAACTGAGAATACAAGTATATCTTTGGCCAGCTTCACTTCTTTAACTTACAAAATATTTCTGGAAAAGTTACACTGGTTTTTTAGATCTCAACATGAAGCATAAAATATTTGAAATTAGATTAGATTAAAATAATAGAAGTCCTAGCCAGCTCAAGAAGAATAAACAATTTTTATGGCAATATAAAATATAAACAGGTAGCCCATCCCCATCATCAATAATATATGAATAGAATGACTACATGAACTTAGCAGAGCTAAAAATCGTGTTTCTAAATACTGTCAATGAAGAATCTGAAGATGAAAATTAAAATTACATTCGTAAAAAGGTTCACAAGTAAATCTGAAGAGAAAAATGTGTATACATTGAAATGTATAAAAATTGCTGAAATAACAAAAGATATATACAAATGGAGAGAAATACCACATTCATGGATTTGGAAACTCAATATTATTAATGTGTCTTTTTCTCCCAAATTAACTACCATGTTCATTGATTTGAAAATTGAATATTGTTAAATTGTTAACATTTGTGGGAATGAATATCTTTAGCTTACTCCCATTGCCTAGATTATTTTTATTAGTAGTTGTCTTTTTTGATATTTTCTTAGATTGTTGGATCTTGATTCATTTTTTCTTCATTTTGAGAAAAAAGGAAAAAATACCTCTACTGTCATCTCTTTAAACATTTATTCTCCTTCACTCTCATTCTCTCTCTCTCTTTCATCCCTTCAGGACTTGTGCTACACTTATTCATGCGTCAGACTCTTTGATATTGCCTACAAGCTTTAGTGACTCCATTTGATTTTACATTTTAATTTTCATATTTTTTTCTTCTTTTCTGTTTGGATAACTTTGGCCACTAAGGTCATTAATTTATTTCCTTTTAGTTTTCAGTCTGCCGATAAAGTCATTAAAAAACTCGCTCTCTTACGCCCCATACTTTATTCCCGAAATTCTGAATAATAAACTTTATAATTTCCATTTCTATTCTAAAGTTCTACATTTCATTCATGAGTATTTTCCAAATTTTACACTATGTCCTATAATTCACCCAGTGACTGTTTTATAGTTAATTTGAATAATTACAACCTCTGGCTTTCTTTAGATTTGTTTTTGTGGATCTCCATTAAAAAGATACCTGTGTGCATAGTTTGAAAGATACAATGGAGCCTTACATAATAATATTTAAGTCTAGGAATATACATGTCTTTTCTGTCAAGCTATCAGAATGTGTACATATTAAGTCAATAAGTCAGACTGGCCATTAAGTAAACTGAGTTTATTTTCTTGTTACTCTGATTACCTCCAGTGTATCACACCTTAGCATTGCCCCTATGTTATTTAATTTAGTTTGGTTCTGGAGAGTCCCCAGATTTGTTTCAGAGTTCTTGTTCTACACTGTTTTCAGAAGTTCCTGCATGTCTACACCCCAGAGGGACTCTCTCTTTCTGTTCCTGTCTCTCCCAAGGAAAAGATATCTGCTGCTTAGTGTTTGTTGTGAGGTGTTTATGGAAGGCAATGTACATTCTCTGAACTTCCCCAAGCTCATATTGAAGCAGACCTTGTACAAAAGGAATTTGAAATGGAATTTCCTCACATTCCAGCCACTGTATGCCTCTATGACAGCCAAACTCTGTATTTTAATTTGGGAGGGGTTGTGGAGAGGTTTCTCGGTCTATTCTTTTTCCCACCACCAGTAGCAATAGATATTTGCTTTGTTTTAGTTAAGAATCCTGAGCCCTGGCACATTTTCTGTGCCTTCCCAATGCAAAAGCATTTTACTTCTTTCTCTCTACTAAGAATAGCAAACTTTTACCTGAGCTCTTGGGGTGACAGTACTTCCTAGTCCTTCCCCAGGAGTTTGAAGTTTTTGCTTTGAATAGGAGATAAATCTGGGAAGGGAATGTCATTTTTTTTTTTGACTCTGTGATGCAAAGGGGTGCTCTCATTCATCTTTTCACTGACCCAAATCTTTCTTGTGAGCACATATAGAGGTCTATGTAAATGAGCTGGAAGTATGAGTAGACTACTTTTGAGTATAAAGTTCTTAGGGATAAAATGTGTCATACCAGTCATACTGAGTCTTTAAAAAGTCATTGAAGTGTAGTTTTGTTTTTTTTTTTTTTTTTTTTTCCATCTTACCCCTTTTCATGGGGTTCAGCTGTTCTTCCTATACTCTGTCAAAGGTGAAATATCTCTGTTTCTTTTCTGTCCAAAGAGTCTCATTCCCTGTGAAATTAAATTCATCTGTTTGCTTTGGGACTTCATATGTTCTTAAAATTCTATTCTTTAAAGAAAAGCAACAGTTGAATAATCAGAGCATTTGGAAATATATAAATATATATTTAATATGTATTTATGAAAATATATAAAGGATATGTAGTTCTAGACTATAGTTTCCAAACTATGCTAGTGCACTGTGGACAAACTATATTTCATTGAAGTCTTCATGGAATTAAAAACTTGGAACCTAATGAGTAAAGAAGGAAAAGGAAAACCTCAAAGTTTAGGAAAACATTCTAAAATTTTCCTTGGAAACCATATGATATTATTTTCCAGTCAGGACAAAATTTTCCTTTTCCCCATCCAGTCTCAGATGTTGACAAATAGTTATACAGTAAGTATCCCAAAACACAGAAGAGACTTCTCATTGTCTTATAAATTTCCCAGCCAAACTGGGAAGAGAAACAGCACTATTTTAACTCATTTTCTTATTGTTTTCAAATTCTACATAAACCAGAGAATTGTCCTTTGGCATGTATTTAAAATTCTTTGTCTATACGGATATATTCACATTCGGAATTAATAAAACAAGGGAAGGATGTATATGTTCTTCCAGGAAGGGATTTTTCTTCAAAAATCCAGACTTTAGAAATTACTTGTGTTAGCTCACTCAAAGACAATCAGACTCAAAATACTCTTTACAATTCCTTAACTAATAACTGAACTGCCAATATATATTTAAAATAAAATCACGGTTATAAATTGTTCTGCTCTATACTCAGTGTGTAGGAGATTCTCAATAAATATTGAGTATTTTATCTAACATCATTATAACTGCTTTTGCTTTGCAGTTACTCTTATAACACAAGATAGACTGAAATTAAAATAACAAGGATCAGTTTCTGAAGAAACTAGACACAGAGAGCTGGCCATTCACCAATGCTCATGCTGCTTCTTCCATGAATCAGAGCCACTGTTAGGAGGTGCTGTCCAGTCAGAAATTATGCCACAGACTCCCTGGTGGCTATGTATAAGCGTATACCTAATTCTCACCAGTATGAGGAAAGAGAAAGCACTAAAACTTTGTAAAAGACCAGTTGCTCCACATGCTTTCTTTCTTTTTCCAGATCTGGATTAAGATGCTGTTCTTGGCATAGTAGGCATGGTAAGTTTGAAAGATAGAAGAATTTTGCCCCTGTATTATTGCATCAAAGATAGCTACCCTTAGGTGGTTTTAGCTACCTTAGGTGGTTTTGCAAACTTCTCTAATGTGTGACCCATTATGTATTTGAGGGTTTATTTATTACCACAACTAATTTTATCTGAAAGAACAAAATGTGGGTAAATTAAACCATTATATGCAAAGTACAGCATTTTAAATGCAGCAGATTGTTACTGATTCAGGGCCATTAAGTATAGAAATTGAGGGAAGGAATTTAGGAGATTTGTAACAGTTGGACAATGTACTTTTCATCTATGTTATATATTATTTTTAAATTAGTTTGTTTATCTTGTATTTCTTTTAATTTCATTTTTCTAATTTGTATTAAATTATATAAAATATTAGTCTATGAATTAGAACTTTTTATAAATTCATTTGCTTCTTTCATTTTCATTTTTTTAAAATACTCCTTTAATACAGATGGTTAGAATAGCACTTGAGTAAAAGATGTCTTTTGTTCCTTCCAGAAAGAGTCATCTTTCTGTTGTAATCTAAAGCACCTGCTTCTAGCCAAGTAAACTGACTCAGGATCAATGATACTCTCTCAATGAGTCCTGCAAGTCTTCCACACAAAGGATGAATCATTCTAAACAGCTTAGCCTAACGTAAGTACCCTGTTGGGGGGAATATTTTTGTTTACAAGTTCCTCTTAGTTCTTCAATTCTTCCTTTCATTATTTGCAACTGCTATTCTATTTCCTAATATCCCATTGACATGGTCATTATAATAAAAATACCCTTTATTATGACCTCTGACTGAATTGTTTTCACACAACTCTTGTCCATTCTACATGAGTGTTCTCCATTTCCTCCAAATTTCTCTGTCCCTTTGCTAACTGTGAAATAAATGGAGTGGCTTCTAAGAATTGCTTTGGATATTGAATCCATGATATTCTGCACATCTCTGCCCCATTTATATGTCTTTTCCCAAGGAGAAGCTTGCTTTAGATTTTTTGAAAATATTTGAGAGTAAACATTTTAAATTTTTTGTGTCTTTTCCAGCGTGGTTGATATTTTTGGTGTTGTTGCTATTATAATGACTATTTCAAAAACTTCAATTTACCTTTATAAAAATGAGGACTTGGGCTGGGGTTGTAGATCAGTGGTAGAGCACTCGCCTAGCACATATGAGGCCCTGGTTTTGATCCTCAGCACCACATAAAAATAAATAAATAAAATAAAAATGAGGACTAGTTATCCAATGCTGGACTCCATAGGACATGCAATATTAGAAAAGAAAAGAGACTATTTGCAAGTTGCTTTTGACGCCGATACCTATACTACAAGATAGAATGATATTTGTCCTCCTTAAACCCAATTACCAATATACTTCATTGCCATCATTTTTATCTTTTTTGTCTTTGTAGTAAATGTTTTTCTGCTTCTCCAGTGCAGTGAAATGTTCCCTTCTCTTTCAAAACATAGCTATTCCATGTCTTCAGTTCCTATCATATTACATGGTATGCATAGAAATTCAATACATGCTTGTTTTTTTAAGTTTTTGTATTGCTCTTATGGAGAAAAGAATCATTAAGCCAATGAAATAGAAGTATTTTAATCTAATGTAAATTATTGATTTTTCCTGAATTGACCTATGAATTGAATTCAATCCCTATCAAATACAAATAATTTTGTTTGTTTTTGGTAAAAGTTAACAAATTGATTGTAAAATTTATAAGAGGGACCCAAAATATTCAAGCATTTTTGAAAAAATAAGAATGAAGTCGATGGAATTAAACTTCCTATAAAGCCACAATTGTCAAGAAAATACATTATTTCCCTGAAGACAGGCATATAGAATAATTAAATAGAATAAATAGCCCAAAAGTAGATTATCACATGTAAGTCAACTGTTTTCTAACAACGATATCAAGTTAATTCATAAAGAAACATGGTCATTCCCACAAATGATCATGTAATGAGTGAATACCCAAGGTATACCTCCATATCACTTCCCCAAAGGAGGGAAAGAAACTACTGCACCACATTATACCATCTGAATTTTTTTTTCCTTTCCTTTCTTTCTTTTTTTTTTCCTTGTGTTTGAGATCAAACTTAACCCATGCTTACACTAAGCTATAATCCCAGCCTAGCCTCAAAAATTCTTTATTTTACATTAGGCATAATCTTACAAGTAAGAGGTAGAACAATTAGAAACACATAAAGAAGAAAATCTCTGAGACCTAAGGTTAGGCAAATAGAGAAGACACATACAGATCCTAAACAATTTTGTGTACTTAATTTCATTGTGAATAAAAACATTTGCACTTTGAATAACACTAAGTAAGATGAAAATATAATATACAGACAGGGACATTATATTTAGAAATTCACCAATTAAGAATGTGATATAAAAGTTCTTGCAAATATATGATAATAAATTGTTTTCACAATTTATTATAAATCATTCACATATAATTTCAGCAAAGAATACATGACATTGTAACTAAGCATATGAAAAGATGCTCAAAAAAACTGTCATAAAGGAAATATGCAGACGAACTATGAGTTACCTCTAAACTCATATTAGAATGGTTAACATCAAAATGACTAAAAAAACTAAGTGATTATTAAAAATATAGGACAAATGAGATCCATTTGGGGAAAAATTTGGAATTTGTTTGTGAATTTAAACATATACTTTTCATCAGATTCAGCATTCTTGGACAATGAAGTGAAAACATATATTTACCCACAAACAAATATTTGAAAGTTTGTGGCAGATTTATTTTTAACATCCCCAAACTGGTAACCACCCAAACATCAATTACCTTGTAAATAAATGAATGCACAAATACTGTTACATCCACTTAGTGGGAAATCCACAACATTGAAAGGGAGCAAATACTGATACATGCAACAAAATGTTTGAATCTCAAGGACATTATGCTGAAATAAAGAAGGGAGATACAAAATCCTAAATGTTTCCACTGATATGACATTCTGGAAAAAGCAATTCAACACCAATAGGACTCAAATAACTGGTTGCCCAGGCTGAGTGTCAGAGCCTGGGATTGATTTCAGGGATAGAAAAGAGTTTTTTAAGAGGTGATGAAAATATTAGAAATCTCTTTTGTGATGGTAGGAACAAGGCTATATAGTTGTCAAATATTATTAAAATGTATACTGAAGAGATGAATTTTATTATATTTAAATTGCATTTTAGCAAACATGACAATTGGGGAGAAATTAAGGAAAGTTTGGAAGTCCCAGATGGAAATAATTTGATAGAAAATGTCTCTTCAATGCAACTATTCACCTATGATTGTAGTTATCTTTTTAATGAGTAAAACTTCCTGAACATAGTTCACCAATATTATTAAAGATAAGAAAGTAGGATTTTTGGTATTACTTCAAAGAGTACAGTTTTTGAAAAGCTGTCAATGAACTAGAAATAATAAGGTGACAGGCTTATAGAAAGAACTTACATCATGCAATGAAATCACCTGCCATAGTATATCTTTAAAATCATTTTGAGATATTTATTTTTTAAATGGTTTCTTGTGGATCTTTTGAAAGACATGATCTTTATGACACCTAAACTCACTTTAATTGATTTTAAGGCAAACTAAATGAGAATGTACTTTAAGCTTATCTATTTTCCACTTCATATAAGTTTTTTAAAAATATTGTATACATAGAAGAATGGGAAGGGTACTTCAGAGCTTGAGGGACTGTCCTAAACCCCTAATGGGGCCAGTGATTCTTTCTACTTCTTCTCTCCCCCACCAAGTGCTTGGCTCCCTTATTGGAATATTATTGACTGTAGTTTTACGATGTATAACACAATCTGAGTTCATCCAAGTTCAATGCAGCTGTTTTATAGCATTAAATTTTACTCAATTTTCAATTATTTATTTTCTATCCAATATCAAGCAATATTCTATTTGAAGTTTTCACAGAAATAACAAAATTGGTCATTTGTGACACCAGATAATCAGAGCCCAAAGCTACCATCCTACATTTAGAATAAACAATCATATTGAAATTAATATGTAATTTAATTATTTGTGAAAATCAAAGTAAAGTCATAGCAATTATATCAGAAATTAACTAGAAATGTAATACTGGAAATTTTAAGTATTCAAAAGTGACATTTTATAATCATAAATGAATTTTAACAAGTTAATTGGGTCTCTCTCTCTCTAGTAGATTCTATGTGCTTTAAAAATTGCTTCTAGAATTATGAAAAATAACTTGTCAGTTCAACAATGAAAAGAACTAATTTTGCTGAGTGTGTACTGAAAACAAACTTTTAATGATAGTTCAGATATTCTGAGTGCTTACCATATGCCCGGTTTAACAACATATCATGTTATCTTATTAATCAGAATTTTGATGAAAGAAAATGAGCTACAAATAGATTAAGCAATTTGACCAGGGTGATACATAAGAAATGGAACCACAATTTCATCTTGGGTAGTGTGATTCCAGAACAATTATTCATGACATCTATCCTAAATTCTCTCTCTTATAGAAATCATGGAAAAAGAGCCTGATTCATCCCAAATGATTTTTTGATAAAATTTCAATTAAAAAACTCAAAATAAATAATAATATTGTTTCTTTTGGTTACATTGTTTCACCTTTGGCCACTGGGAGCAATTTAAAGTTGGTTCCTTTCACCCCTTGACATTCCCCAATTTGTGATTTTATGTGAACCACTACTTTATGGCACTTCAGAGTACTTAACATTACTCTGGAATAGTCACGTTCCAGCCTCATAATCAAGCATTTCTCCCAGGAGTCTTGGTCATTTTTAACTGAAAAAAATATTAGAAACCAGTATCTGTGTGACATGTGTGCTAATTACTAGGGTAATATCATTTTCATTGGTCCTCAGGAGGCAAAGCAGTAAGATAGGTGCATGTCTACTAACCTATGTCTATACATGTATCTATTCCAATGTTTCCATATATGTCCAACTGTATATATATTAAACTAAATGCAAGAGCACACTGATTGTCACTAAATATGATTTGTTGCCACAGGGAACATTTTAACCTCTTTCTTAAACTGTATTCCCTTATTCCCATATTGAGAAACCTGACTCTACCATCAGCCATCCATTTACTTAATGGTTGTTTACTTCCGGTATACACATATACATTTTTCAAAATTGTTTATCAGCACCCCAAGGAACACAATTTTATCAACAAGACCTTATGCACTGTTCCTTTTGCCTTTAATATTACAGTTTCCTCTCATTTCCAAAGTCACTTAAGTCAGTTACCTTTCTCCCTACATTCTTTTTTTTAATTTTCTAATTGATTTTTTAAAAAATAAATGACAGCAGAATTCATTACAATTCTTATTACACATATACAGCATAGTTTTCATGTCTATGGTTGTATATAAAATATGTTGACATGAATTTGTGTCTTCATACATGTATTTTGGATAATGATGTCCACCACATTCCACCATCCTTGCTAACCCCCTGCCCTTCCCTTTTCTTCCCACCCCTCTGCCCTATTTAGAGTTCATCTATTCCTCTCGTGCTCCCCCTCCCTACCTCACTATGAATCAGTCTCCTTATATCAGAGAAAACATTCAGTATTTTTTTTGGGGGGGGACTGGCTAACTTTATATAGCATTATCTTCTCCAACGCCATCCATTTACCTGCAAATACCATGATTTTATTCTCTATTATTGCTGAATAATATTCCATTATGTATATATGACACATTTTTTTATTCATTCGTCTACTGAAGGGCATCTAGGTTGGTTCCACAGTTTAGCTATTAAGAATTGTGCTGCTATAAACATTGATGTGGCCTTGTCCCTGAAATATGCTGCTTTAGGTATAAACCAAGGAGAGGGATAGCTGGGTCAAATGGTGGTTCCATTCCTAGATTTACAAGGAATCTCCATACTGATTTCCATATTGGCTGAACCAATTGCAGTCCCACAAGCAATATATGAGTGTGCCTTTCCCCCCACATCCTCGCCAACACTTATTGTTTTTTGTCTTCATAATAGCTGCCATTCTGACTGGACTGAGTTGATATCTTAGAGTAGTTTTGACTTCATTTCTCTAATTACTAGAGATGATGTACATTTTTTCATATATTTGTTGATTGATTGTATATCCTCTTCTGAGAAGTGTCTCTTCATGTCCTTGGCCCATTTATTGATTGAGTTATTTGTTTTTTGATGCTTAGCTTTTTGAGTTCTTTATATACCCTAGAGATTAGTGCTATTATTTGTGAGGGGTAAAAATTTGCTCCCAGGATGTAGGCTCTCTGTTCACCTCACAGATTGTTTCTTTTGCTGAGAAGAAACTTTTTAGTTTGATTCCATCACATTTATTGATTCTTGGTTTTAATTCTTGTGCTATAGGTGTCTTATTAAGAAAGTTGGTGCCTATTCCCATATGATGAAGATTAGGGCCTACTTTTCTTTTATTAGACACAGAGTTTCTGGTTTAATTCCTAGGTCTTTGATCCACTTTGAGTTGAGTTTTGTGCATGGTGAGAGATAGGGCTTTAATTTCATTTTGTTGTATATGGATATTTAGTTTTCCCAGCACCATTTGTTGAAGAGGCTATCTTTTCTCCAGTGCATGTTTTTGGTACCTTTGTCTAATATAAGATAATTGTAATTTTGTGGGTTAGTCTCTGTGTCCTCTATTCTGTACCATTGGTCTACCAGTATATTTGGTATACTGGTAGACCAATGGTACAGAAAACATGCTGTTTTTGTTACTATTGCTCTGTAGTATAGTTTAAGGTCTGGTATAGTTATGCCACCTGCTTCACTCTTCCTGCTAAGGATTGCTTTAGCTATTCTGGGTCTCTTATTTTTCCAGATGAATTTAATGATTGCTTTTTCTATTTCTATTAGGAATGCCATTGGGATTTTGATCGGAATTGCATTAAATCTGTATAGTACTTTTGATAGTCATTTTTAGTCATTTTGATAATATTAATGCTGCCTATCCAAGAGCAAGGTAGATTTTTCAATCTTCTAAGGTTTTCTTTGATTTCTTTCTTTAGGGTCCTGTAGTTTTCATTGTATAGATCTTTCACCTGTTTTGTTAAGTTGATTCCCAAGTATTTTTTTTTTTTTTGAGGCTATTGTAAATGGGGTAGTTCTCCTCATTTACTTCTCAGAGGATTTGTCACTGATATACAGAAATGCCTTTGATTTATGGGTGTTGATTTTATATCCTGCTACTTTGCTGAATTCATTTACTAGCTCTAGAAGTTTTCTGGTGGGGCTTTTGGGTCTTCTAGGTATAGAATCATATCATTAGCAAATAGTGCTAATTTAAGTTCTTCTCTTCCTATACATATCCTTTTTATTTCTTTTGTCTGTCTAATTGCTCTGGCCAGTGTTTCAAGAACTGTGTTAAATAGAAGTGGTGAAAGAGGGCATCTCTGTCTTGTTCCAGTTTATAGAGGAATGCCTTTAATTTTTCTTCATTTTGAATGATGTTGGCCTGAGGCTTAGTGTAGATAGCCTTTATGATGTTGGGATATATTTCTGTTATCCCAAGTTTTTCTAGTGTTTTGAACATGAAAGGTGCTGTGTTTTGTCCAATGCTTTTTCATCTATTGGGATGATCATATGATTCTTATCTTTGAGTCTATTGATGTGATGAATTACATTTATTGATTTCCATATATTGAACCAAACTTGCATCCCTAGGATGAATCCCACTTGATCATGGTGAAGGATCTTTTTGATATGTTTTGTATTTGATTTGCTAGAATTTTATTGAGAATTTTTGCATTTATGTTCATTAGAGATATTGGTGTAAAGATTTCTTTCTTTGATATGTCTTTTCCTGGTTTGGGGATCAGGGTGATATTGGCCTCATAGAATGAGTGTGGAAGTGCTTCCTCTTTTTCTATTTCCTGAAATAAATTGAAGAGTATTGGTATTAATTTTTCTTTAAAGATCTTGTAGAACTCGGCTGTGTATCCATCCAATCCTGAGCTTTTCTTGGTTGGTAGGCTTCTGCTGACATTGGCATCTTCTATTTCATCCCTTGGTATTGGTCTGTTTAAATTGTGTATATGTTCCTGATTCAGTCTGGGCATATTGTATGACATAAGAAATTTGTGGATGCCTTCAATGTCTTCTATTTTATTGGAGTATATGTTTTCAAAATAATCTCTAATTATCCTCTGTATTTCTGTGATGTCTGTTATGGTGTTACCTTTTTCATCACATATGCTGGTAATTTGAGTTTTCTCTCTCCTCTTTGTTAGCATAGTTAAGGGTCTGTCAATTTTATTTTATTTTTCAAAGAACCAACTTTTGTTCTGTCAATTTTTTGAATTGTTTCTTTCATTTCAATTTTATTGATTTTAGCTCTAATTTTAATTATTACTTGCCTTCTACAGCTTTTGTTGTTGATTTGTTCTTCTTTTTCTAGGGATTTGCAATTTTGTGTGAGGTCATTTATTTGTTGATTTTTTTTTTCTTCTTTTAGGAAATGAACTCCATGCAATGAACTTTCCTCTTAGTACTGCTTTCATAGTGTCCCAGAGATTTCAATATGTTGTATCTATGTTCTCATTTATCTCTAAGAATATGTTAATCTCCAACTTGATGTCTTCTGCAACCCATTGTTCATTCAGTAGCAAACAGTTTAGTCTCTAGGTGTTGGAGAAATTTTTATTTTTTATTTTGTCATTGATTTCCTATTTCATTCCATTATGAATTGATAAAATGCATGTTAATATCTCTAATTTTTTGTATTTGTTAAGAGTTGCTTTGAAGCATATTATATGCTCTATTTTAGAAAAGGATTCATGTGCTGCTGAGAAGAAAGTGTATCTGCTTGATGAAGGTTGACATATTCTATATATGTCAGTTAAGTCTAAGTTATCAATTGTATTATTGAGTTCTATAGATTCTTTATTCAACTTTTGTTTGGAAGATCTATCCAGTGGTGAGAGAAGTGTGTTAAAGTCACCCAAGATTATTGTTTTGTGGTCAACTTGAACTTGAGAAGAATTTTTTTGATGAACATGGCTGCACCATTTTGGGGGGCATATATATTTATGATCGTTATGTCTTGTTGTTGTCTGGTTCCCCTGAGCAGTATGTAATGTCCATCTTTATCCTTTTTGACTAACTTTGGCTTGAAATCTACTTTATTTGATACAAGGATGAAAATCCCTGCTTGCTTCCGCAGTCCATGTGAGTGGTATGATTTTTCCCAACCTTTCACCTTCAGTCTGTGTATGTCTTTTCATATCAGATGAGTCTTCTGTAGGCAGCATATTGTTTGTTTTTGTTTTGTTTTGTTTTGTTTTTAATCCAATCTGCTAGCCTATGTCTTTTGATTGGTGAGTTTAAGCCATTGTCATTCAGGGTTATTATTGAGACATGAGTTGTATTCCCAGCCATATTTATTTTTGTTATTTAACTTGACTTGATTTTCTTCTTTCTTTTTCCTTTAGTACTACATTCCTCTGCTAATTTTCATTGTTTTTCTTTTCATTTCCTTTTCATGGAATATTTTGCCAAGGATGTTTTGTAGTGCCAAT
Organism: Marmota flaviventris; assembly: GCF_047511675.1. Taxonomy (NCBI): domain Eukaryota; kingdom Metazoa; phylum Chordata; class Mammalia; order Rodentia; family Sciuridae; genus Marmota; species Marmota flaviventris. The sequence continues at coordinate 47,647,013 of NC_092502.1, forward strand.
TTTCTAGCTATAAATTCTTTTAACTTTTGTTTATCAAGGAAGGTTTTTATTTCATCTTCAAATCTAAATCTTAATTTTGCTGGATACAGATACTTGGTTGGCACCCATTTTCTTTTCAGAGCTTGGTAAGTGTTGTTCTAGGATCTTCTATCTTTCAGGGTCTGTGTTGAAAAATCTGCCGTTATCCTAATTGGTTTTCCCCTATATGTAATCTGATTCCTTTCTCTCTTGGCTTTTAATATTCTCTTCTTATTATGTATGTTGGGCATTTTTATTATAATGTGCCTTGGTGTGTGTCTGGTGTGATTTTGTACATTTGGTGTCCTGTAGGCTTTTTGAATTTGGATTTCCAATTCATTCTTCATGTTTGGAAATTTTTTTGACATTATTTCATTGAATAGATTGTTCATTGCTTTGGTTTGGAACTCTATGCCTTCCTCTATCCAAATAACTGAAATTTGGTCTTTTTATGCTATCCCATATTTCTTGAATGTTCTGCTTGTGGTTTCTTTCCATTATCACTGTGTGGTCTATGTTCTTTTCAATATTGTACATTTTTTCTTCATTGTCTGATGTCCTATCTTCCAAGTGGTCTACTCTGTTGGTGATGCTTTAATTTGACCTTTTAATTTGGTTTATTGCTTCTTTCATTTTAAGGATTTCTGTTTGTTGTTGTTGTTGTTTTAGAACCTCTCTCTCCCTCTTGAGGTGATCTTTAGCTTCTTGAATTTGTTTATGCAGCTCCTTGTCAAATTGATCTTTCACTGCTTGTATTTGGTCTCTCATATCTTCCTTAAGTTCACAGAACATTTTAACCATGTATATCCTGAAATATTTTTCTGTAATTTTTTTCTATGTGGCTGCCAATGATTCTATTGATGTGGTGTCTTGATTTGTTTGGGGCACTTTCTTCCCTTGTCTTTTGATGTTGCTCATGTGTCTTCCTTTCCAGCTCTGTGGATCTGGGGTTTTATTGTTTTTACCCCACAGGTTTGTAGTGCTCTTGTAGAGTTCCAAGATCCCTCCTTTGTGGCAATGAACAATGTTAACAGATCCCAATATTAACAATATACCCCTGTGAACAATTTGTTGTTATTAAGATGTTTACAGTTTAGTCTCAATGTACAGAAATGTTGGATTCAATTATTATCTAAAATATTATCAGTAGTTTTGTAAAAAGGTTTACAGTTTCTGACAGTGGACAATGAAATGGAGGTGAGGCTGAGGAGGTAGGATGTGAGGATATAGAGTTAATATATTTTAGAAAATGTGAAAGAGAAATTTAATAAAAAGGATTAGTAGCAAGAGAATAGATAGAAAGTAATTTAGGGTAGACAAGTATGCAGGAAGATAGTAGAGTACATAAAACCAACATACATATGTATTTAGAGAAATACAGGCTATTAAAATAGTAAAATTCATAGGGAGAAAGAAAATGAAAGAAGAAAAAAGAAAAAAGCGCACATACAACAACTCTATATTATATAATTCAGATGAGTCAGTCTCAAAATTGTATTTTTTGCAAAATTCTTGGTTTCACATATGTTGGGATATAAGGGCCATAGAATAAAGGGGTAGAAGAGAAAGAGAAAAAAATACTCAAAGGAAGAATCCAGGTTTGTTGCTAATTTTAGAGATCTGTATCTTTTCTGCTTCTTTTCTCATCCAATAGGTGGGATTGTCTGTTGTAAACTGGTGTCTCTGCCCTCAGGATGGTGGGGGTAACTAGGGAGAGAAGACTGGTCCTGGTGAAGGGTTTCTGGAAGTGGGGAGTGGCACCCACCAGTCCCTGCAGGGAGACTGCACTTCACGGGCCTCTTTTTGGGCCCACTCATATGACTTGCGCGCCTGGTACTGGTACTATATCCCTCTCTTGCCTGGAGGGTTCCCAGTTCCTGTTCTCTCTGTTAGAGAACTATATCCCCATCTCCCTCTCACTTAGCAGTTCCAAATTGTGGGACCTCTCACACCAAGACTCACACAAAGTGGGCGGCGCCCTGGTCACACTGCACACCTGCCCAACTGAGAGCTGTTTTTGTGTTGGGTGTTACTGTGTTGAATTATCACCCCTGGTACCTGGCCAGATGGAGATCTGATCTGGTACCTGCCCCCACCAAATATAGCGAGAAAGTTTATCCAAGATGGAGGCAGTCTGCTTCCAGCACTCGGGTGTCTGGTAAGGTCTGGGGAGCTGGGCAATGGTGTTGTGCTGTGGGTAGGTAGCAGCAGAGGGACCTGCGTGGGAGCAGAGCGCAGTCTTGATTTCTGCAGAAGTGCTGATAGGTGATTCTGCTAAGGCACTTGTGAGCTGTGCATGGGCTAGAAGTGCCGGCTTTGGGTTTAGGGAGCCAGGAGTCTGGAGTCCTACTCAAATGCAGAGGCTTAGAGCCCTGCGCAGGGGTCACAACACTATTGATTTCTGTGGAAATCAGCTGTATAGGCGTCCTCTAACAGTCTCTGAGATGCAGTATTCTGACTAGGTGAGATTTGGATCATGGAGCAACACAGAATGCTGCTTCCTTCTGACCTGTCATCTTCCTTCCTCCTGCTACATTTTTTAGTTAAGTAAATGCATATACTAGTAACACCACTAGATTCTTTCATCACAGTGTTCATTTCTTCTTGGGATTCTTTGACCTCCTAAATGATTTTCATTTTCAGTTGCATACACTTAAATTCACTCCTTTTTTTTTTTTGCTTTAGTATTATGGATATTCCCAAATTTGTAGTTTCAAATATCAACCACTGATACAGGATAGTTCCATAAATAAATGAAGAAGGAAGAAAAGACTAATTCCAAATAATTTGTGTAGACATTATACCATATAATACCTTTAGGAAGATGGAGTATATTCCCCATTCCTTAAGTGTGTACTTCCTTTCTGAGTATAATATGAACAAAGGGGGAAAGAGTAACTCAAGAGACAAGGAATCTGACAAATGCTGTTTCAGTTTGATGACCAAGATTAACAACAACAGTAATAAGTCACGTGGATGACATGTTCCCTTGATGTGATGTGATTAGATGGCCCTTTATCCCTGTGGTCTTTCTCCCAAAGCTCTATCACTCCAGTCTAACTATGATAAAACCATCAAACAAAGCCTGGAAGAGGAATATTATATAAAACATCTGATTAGTGTTTCTAAAAACTGTGAAGGTCATAAAGACAAAGCAACTCAGAGAAACTGTCACAGCCTAGAGGAATCTAAGGAGAAAGAATAACTATATGCATGTGATATTTTGGATGGGATCCCAGAACACACAAAGGACATTTGGTAAAGAGTAAGAAATCTAAATAGAATATGAACTTTAGTTAATATATCAATACAGGTACACTAATTTTCAACAATGTGCCATGCTTCTTTAAGGTGTTAATTATAGGGAAACTGGCCACGTGTGGGAATAAGATATAGGTATTCCTTTTGCTATATTCACAACTCTTCTGTAAATATACAACTATCCTAATATAAAGAGTTTATTTTAAAAAAATATATAAAATATGAGAAAAATCTTAAAAGAAGTATAAACATGTGTTTTAGTCATTTTTTCACCACTATGACTAAAAGACCTGACCAGAACAACTGTGGAGGGCTCAGGGTTTCAGAGGTCTCAATCCATAGACAGCTGGCTTTATTCCTCAGGTCTCCAGGTAAGGCAGAACATCATGGCAGAAGACTGTAGTGGAGGAAAGCAGCTCCGATGATGACCACAAGGCAGAGAGATAGACTGCACCCTCCAGATGCAAAATATATATCCCAGAGTCATGCCTCAAATGAATCACTTCCTCTAAGCACACTCCACCTGCCTCCACTTACCTCTCAGTTAATCCCATCAGAGATTAATTCACTGGGTTGAGACTCTCACAACACAATCATTTCTCCTCTGAACCTCCTTGCATTGTTTCACATGTGAGCTTTTAGGGGTCACCTCACATCCAAATCATAACATTACGGCAGAGAATAACATATTGTAAACTAGGCAAATTAGCCTCAAAGTGGTCATGAGAAATTCTAAGGAGTAACTCCTAAATTTCCAAACTAGAATTTGAAGGGTAAACAGGGCCAATTGGGAGGTAAGAAGTCATTCCAAACTGGAGTTGAATTTGGGGAAAACATTTGATGGAATTTTTAAAATATGTTAAAATACTCAATGCAGGTAAGAAAGATATAAAATTTGAAGATCATTGCTATTTCCAGGAATATACAAATATTTGAAGTGTGTAATTGGCAAATAAGATTTCCACAAATCTAAGCTTCACAGATTTCTGGAAAAAGATGATAGTGCTTTTTAGAGAAGATGCTAATGGGGCTTCTGAACTCTGTTGGCCCACTAGAGTAATGTTCTTAAGAAGGCCAAGCATTCTGAGATTAGTTAATGCAATTTTACTTCCTTTATTTCATTGAATTCTAAATATAATACTTATTCAAAACTACTAGGTTTTCCCTATCTTTGAAAACAAGGCATTTTTAAACAACCCAGAGATTTTTCCTCCTCTCCAATGGTCAATATTTCACAATTATTTCTTCAGAAATAGATAAATGCTTAGAATATTTTATTGTTCTTCTTTATTTGACAGGATTGGCCTGAAGTACGTTTTGACTGACAGTTAAGAAATTAGTGGTGCCTCTTAAACTTGAATTTGCATTCTAGTGATAAGCAATTGGTCTTGTACATTTCAACTGAACAAATTTCTTCCCATTAATTATAAGTGTTCCTGACAATTTCCTCAGAGTGAAGGAGGAAGGGCATGAAAAAGATGAGCTGGATTTACACACCAGCCTTTTCAAGGTTTCTCTTTCTTGACTGTTTAAAAGTCCCAGCTAACATTTGTGACGTTAATAAAAAAAATTGGTATGGTAAGAGTAATTCGTTTCCTAAAGAGCATAATGAGGTATTGCTAATTTTTGAATAAATCTTACAATCTAGGAAAAGACTGAATCCAGCAAGTAGTCCTTATCCTGCTTTAAGTTGGTTATGAGACAGGCAGACCTTGTTCTGAAGGGACAGAGTCTTGGCAACCACTGTAGCCAAATCCCTAAAATGGTCTCCAAACTTCCAACATCTCTTAGTGATGAATTCCTGCAAACATTTTTGCTTAAATATAGCATCATGAATGCACAGCTGCAGAGGATGTGCAAAACAGCCAAAATTGTACACATTGCAATCTGCGAGGGAGTCTTTCTTTGTATGTGTGGGGTGTTGTTTCAAACAACCATGTGGATGCTGTCACTGGCAACCTGCCACTTCTCTAGCACATTCATAAAAGAACTGGAATGGCAGTACCTGGGTACTGTTCCCAGAGAGGCACACAATGTGAAACAGCTGCTCTGCTATTGAAATCATTATTGAGTGTCAGCCTGAGGTACGAATGTGTATTGGTTTAAGGATCATTGATGAATAATAACTAAATGGATTTCAAAGAAACAGCTTTTGGTCCCCCTTTCTATCGTGTGACATTGCATAGGAGCAGCTTTTTGGAGAGTTCATGAGGAAACTTAACTGTCACTTGAGAAGATCGTCATATTGACTTGAACTAAAATATATAGCAGTCATGTCCCTGCTAAGCATAATAGTTCTTCAGTGACTTTGGAAGTATCATCGTCCTAAAAGAGTACAGGATCTATATGACTGGGAATAGAGAAATCAGCGATTTCTGCCGATGAAATAGTACTTGCATTCCCTGAAATACACAGCACAAAGTAAGGTAAACAAGGGAGAGAGAATTTCATCAATATAGAGGAAAGAGCAGGAGAGCAGAGGAGAGGAGGGAGGAGGAGAACAAAGGCACAGGAAATAGGGAGAACCATAAAATGAATCTGACAGAACTTTGGTATGTGCATGCATGCATGTGGTAATATAGGTCCCAGCATCGGGTGTATCCACAGACAGAACACTATTTTTTTTAAGTAGACTGTAAATGGACTGAAGAGACATCAGTGTAGTGGAGGTAGGAGAGTGGGGGTGGGAATGGGGGACAGGAATAAATTGGAGCTGATTGAGTTCCACACCTTTGTGAAAATGTCAGTGTATCCTGCTGTTGTAAAGAGAGTTGTGGATCTTGTTCCTTCTTCCTTTTAAACTTTCAAAGGACTCATATTTTTAATTAAAAAGAAGGAAAAAAAGAAAAGGATTGATCCTATCCCAAGGCAATAAGTTGTGTGTGTGTGTGTGTGAGTGTGTGTGTGTCTGAGTGTGTGTGTGTCTGTGTGTGTGTGAGAGAGAGAGAGAGATTCCACTTTATGGTACATTTAGCAAGCATTTAAGTACATATTTGTTACACATCATCTATATATATTAGGGAGTGAATAAGGAAAAGGGATACAAATAGAGTGAAACATGGATGTGTCTGTCCATGTAGTGTTTAATTTTAAGCAGGGAGACATTCCACATAGCAGTGTGGTAAAGTTAAGAGAGTTGTGGATCTAGTTCCTTCTTCCTTTTAAACTCCCAAAGGACTCATATTGTACAAGAGTTAGAAGACTGCAACAGTTTAGAGAAAATAACATTTGGGCTCTTTGTTAAAAAAATTAGTAGGTCATTCAGCTTAGAAAATTGGGTAGAAGTGTGGGAGAAGATTTGGGGAATGTGCTTTGTAGGCTAGTGACATTATCTGTATAGGAGGAACAAAACCTGAAAGACTGAGAGTTGAGTGACAAAAAAAAAAAAATGAGTATGAAGCTGAAATCTGAGAGAAAGTCTACCAACAGATTTTGCATATTTTTGCTAGGAGGTTTGAACTCACCACCACAGGTCACTATTGTACCTGTGTGTTTCTCTGCATTCTTTCCCTAAGAATGATCCATTAAAAAAAAAAAAAAAAAAGTTTTCATTGGGCAAATGTGTCAGTAAAACTGGAATACGGTTCCATCCTAAACACTCATGATGCACATCAGTAAACAAAAGGCTTAGAGGACACTTAAAGAAAGCACTATAACTAGGCAATAAGGAGCCCATTAAAAGATTTAAAGCAAGAAAGTGCACTAATAAGGCTTGTTTTAGGAAGAAATTCTATCAACATTTTAGAAAATGAATTAAAGCAAAGAAGCCTAGAGAAAAGAGAAGCTGCCATGGTCCATGGGATCATAAGGAGACTTAGAAAAGAAATGACAATAGAGGTGGAAAGAAATTAGAAATATTTCTCAGGAAAAATTAGATCACAGTAATACAGAGAGGAAGGGGTGTAAATGCAAGGACAAGTTTTCTATTGGAGTAGAAAAAGTTTGCAGGAACAGCACATTGCCATATTGACGGTGATAAAATTAAATGTCCTAAGTTGAATCTCTATTGTTTCACATTGGAATTATGTTTCAGGAAATCCAGTCCCAGGCATATGAAAACTTGTCACCAATGTTGAAAAAATGTGAAAAAAAAAAAAAGAAAGAGAGGCAGACAAATCTAGAACACACAAGTACAATTTATCAGGAACTAAGTAAAAGTGACAGAGGCATGTCCTGAGTAGCATCAAGATAGAAGGACACTTGCACCCCACAGGAGAAGGAAGGCATCTATATTGTAAGCTAGATAAAGTTGGGCCACAGTTGCCACAATGTACCGGAGCTTTCTCAAAAACACCTAACATGTCAAAGATCAGTTAAAAAACTGTCACCTGTAGGGCATAATAGGGTTCAGATTTCCCAATGACTTCAGAGATACTTTGGCCTAGAATCCAGTCAGTTGGATATTTTTTTATGATATTATATGGTGGCCATCACTACCTGCTTGAATGACTACATATATATGTATGTGTATGTATGTATGTATATATATATATTTTTTTTTTTCAGTATTGGAGATTGAACCAAGGTGTACTATACTACTGTGCCACATCTCCAGTTCTTCTTTTCCATTAGCCATTTTTTTGTGTTTTATTAGTGCATACTATTCATGCATAATAATGGGGTTCATTTTGACATAATCATTAATATACATACTTTGCTAATCTTCAATCCCCACCATTTCTTTTTTCCTCCCCTTCTCTCTTTTCTCTGATTCCCTTCATCTAATCTAGTGGTCTTTCTTCAATTGTCTTTTTAATTAGTGCATTATACATACACATATAGAAGAGAAATTCATTGTGTGTATTCATACATGCATACAGCACAAGTTGGCCAACTTCATTCTACAGTCGCTCCTCTCACCCACGTGCCTTCCCTTCCCCTCAACTCCCTTCCTTTACTCTACTCTTCTTTTAAATTTCATGATATGCCAATTTTTAAAACTTATTTTTTTCTTCTTCCACAAATTACAGGAAACTATTGAACATGGACTTTTGGAGTCTGATATATTTCACTTAGCATGATGTTCTCAAGTTTCATTTATTTACCAAAAAATGACATAATTTAATTCTTCTTTGTGGCTATATATATATATGCCACATTTTTTGTCCAATCATCTATTGATGGTCCCTAGACTAATTCCATAACTTGGCTCTTGTGAATTGTGCTGCTATAAACATTAGTATGCACATATCACTATAGTACTTTGATTTTAGTTCTTTTGAATAAATACCAAGGACTGGGAAATCACAATCATGATGGTTCCATTTCTAATCCTTTCAAGAATCTCCATATTGCTTTCCAAAGTGGTTGTACTAATTAGCAGTTCCACAAATACAATGTATAAGTGTATTGTTTTCCCTGAATCCTCACCAGCAATTATTGTCATTTGTATTCTTGATGATTGCCATTCTAACTTGAGTAAGATGAAATCTCAGTGAAATTTTGATTTGCTTTTCCTAATTGATAACGGTGTTGAACACTTTTTTTTTTTCATATATGTGTTGGTCATTTGTATTGCTTCTTCTGAGAAGTCTCTGCTTCATTTATTAGGCTGTTTCTTGACTGGCTTATTTGGCTTTTTTGTTTTAAGTTTTTTGAGTTCTTTACATATTATGGATATTAATCCTTGTCAGAGGAGTAGCTGAAGAATATTTTCTCTCATTCTGTAGGCTCTCTGGTCACATTACTGCTTTTTTGTGTGCAAAAGCTTTTTAATTTGCTGCCATATCATTTATTAATTATTGGTATGATTTCCTGAGCTTTAGGAGTGCTATTTGAGGAAGAACTTGCCTGCACCTGTATGTTGGAGTGATATCCTATGTTTCTGTTCCAGTAAGTGAAAAGTTTCTGATCTAATTCCTTGATCTTTTCTCCATTTTGAGTTGACTTTTCAAGTTGAGAGAGAGGGATCTACTCTCATTCTTCCACTTATAGATAACCAGCTTTCTGAAAACCATTTGGTAAAAAGGTTTTTCTCCACTGTGTTTTTGATACCTTTGTCAAGAACCTCTCAATTGTATCTGTGCAGATTTTTCTCTTTGTCTTCTATTATGTTCCATTTGCCTATGTGTCTGTTTTACGCCAGTACTGTAAAGTTTAGATTAAAATAGACCTGTAATATAATTCAAAGTAAGATATTGTGACGTCTCCAGCATTGTTTTTTTTTTTTTTTTTTAGCTTAAAATTGATTTGGATATTCTGGGACTTTTTATCTTCCACGTGAATTTTAGAACTATTTTTTCTAGTTCTATGAAGAATGTCATTGGCATTTTAATGTAAATTGCATTGAATCTGTAAACTGTTTTTGGTAATATGGTCATTTAAAAACTATCTCTCCTGCCCACCATGAACATGGAAGGTCTTTGCATCTTCTAGTGTCCTTTCCAATTTCTTTCTTCAGTGATGTATAGTTAACATTGTAGAAGTCTTTCACATCCTTGTTTACAATTATTCCTAAGTATATTAATTTTTGATGCTATTTTAAATGGAATTAATTTTCTTTCTAACTCAGCAAATTTGTTATTGGAGTACTGGAAAATATTAATTTTATGTTGATTTTTTTATTCAGCTATTTTGTTGAATTTGTTCATCAAGTTCTTTCTTTCTTCTGATAGAGCTTTTCAGATCTTACAGTATAGGATCATATAAATCTGCAAATATTTGTCTTCTTTCGTTCTTATTTTTATCCCTTTTATTTACTTTTAGTGCCTAATTTCTCTGCCTAGAATTTATTGCATTATATTGAATAGGAGTGGTGAGAGTGAACATCCTTGTCTTATTCCTGACTTTAGTGGAAGTGTTTTCAGTTTTTCTCTATTTATTATGATGTTGGATTTGTACTTTGCTAAGTAGGTAAGCTATTAAAGTAAGTTTTTTCTATCTCTAATTTCTTCAATGCTTTTTTCATGAATGGATACTGAATTTTGTCAAAGACTTTTTCTGCATCTATTGAGATGACTGATTTTTTTTCCTTATTTCAATTTATGTGATGAGTTGCATTTATTAATTTGTGTATTTTACATTAGTCATGCACACCTGCAATAAAACTAATTTGGTCCTGATATACAATCTTTTTAATTCATTTTTGAATAGGATTTAATAGTATTTTGTTATAGATTTATTTAATCTAAGTTTATCAGAGATATTTACCTGTAGGTTTCTTTACTTGATGTGTCTTTATCTCATTTTGGTATCAGGGTAATAATACAGGGTTTATAGAGTGAATAAGAAAGTGTTCCTTTTCTTAACTATTTTTATATGTCAGCAGAATGCATTACAATTCTTTTACATATATAGAGCACAATTTTTCATATCTCTGGTTGTATACATACTGTATTCACACCAATTCGTGTCTTCATACCTGTACTTTAGATAATAATGATCATCACATTCCACCATCATTAATTACCCTATGCCCCCTCCCTTCCCCTCCAACCACTTTGCCCTATCTAGAGTTTGTCTATTTCTCCCATGTTCCCTCTCCCTATCCCACTATAAATCAGGCTCTTTATATCAGAGAAAACATTCAGCATTTGTTTTAGGGAGGGATTGGCTAATTTCACTTAGCATTATCTTCTCTAACTCCATTTACCTGCAAATGCCATGATTTTATTCTTTTTTATTGCTGAGTAAAATTTCATTTTGTATATATGCCACATTTTTTTTAATCCATTCATCTATTAGAGGGCATCTAGGTTGTTTCCACAGTTTAGATATTGTGAATTGTGCTACTATAAACATTTTTTAAAGATTATAACTATTTTAATTGTAAATGTTCCTAAAAATTATAATACTTTTTCTTGTCTTTTAAAATTAAATGCCTTAAATATAATATTTTAACTCTCTATGAAAGAAGAATTTGTTTAATATTCAGACACAGCATAGCACCTTTGTTCTTTAGAAATGCTTTCCTTCTTTGGAATGTTCTAGAAGTTGAAAATCATACCTCAGTCCATATATCCTTCCTTTTTCATGTTTATCTCTTCCATCCTTTCCTACAGAGTGGACCTTGCAGAGGACAAAAGAAAATGCTATAAACATTGATCTGGCTGTGTCCCTATAGTATGCTGTTTTTAAGTCCTTTGGGTATAGACCAAGGAGAGGGACAGCTGGGTCAAGTGGTAGTTCCATTTCCAATTTTCCAAGAAATCTCCATACTGCTTTCCGTATTGGCTGCATCAATTTGCAGTCCCACCAGCAGGGTATGAGTGTACCTTTTCCCCCACACCCTTGTCACATTTATTGTTGTTTATATGCATAATAGCTTCCATTCTGACTGGAGTGAGATAAAATCTTAGAGTGGTTTAGATTTGCATTTCTCTAATTGCTAGTGATGATGAACATTTTTTCATATATTTGTTGGTTGATTGTACATCATCTTCTGAGAAGTGTCTTTTCAGGTCCTTGACCCATTTATTGATTGGGCTATCTATTTTGTGTGTATGTGTGTGTTTAGCCTTTTGAGTTCGTTATATACCCTAGTGATTAGTGCTCTATCTGATGTGTGAGGGGTAATGATTTGCTCCCAATATGTAGGCTCTCTATTCACCTCAGAGATTATTTCTTTTGCTGAGAAGAAACTTTTTAGTTTGAGTCCATCCCATTTATTGATTCTTGATTTTAATTCTTGTGCCACAGGAGTCTTATTAAGGAAATCATATCATAAAATAATTTGAGTAGAGTTATTTTAAATTCCTTTGAATGCCTGGCAAAATTCATATGAGATTCTATGGTCTTGGAATTTTCGTTTTTGGACATCTTTTGTTGTTGTTTTGTTTTTATCACAGCTTCTATTTCTTTCTATCTCATTGCTTGATATTGGTTTGGTTAGGTTTTCTATGTTTTTGGTTCTCTTTTAGCAGGTACATGAGTCTAGAAATGTATCCCTTTTTTTATCCAGAATTTTCAATTTATTAGAAGTTTTAAAAATGGTCCCTAATGATGTCTTGGATTCTTGTGATATCTTTGATAAAATTTTCTTTTCCAGTTGTCTTTTTATGAATTTAAGTCTTCTCTCTTTTCTTTTTAGTGAGTTTGGCCATGAGCTTATCAATTTTGTTCATGTTTTCAAAGAATCTCTCTTCATTTCATTGATTCTTGTATTTTTTTTTTACATTTTATGTAATCGATTTTGATTCCAATCTTAATTATTTGCTCCCTTCTACTGATTTTGTAATTTATTTTTTATTCTTTTTCTAGGGGTATGAGATGCATGATTAGGTTATTTATTTGGATAGTTTCTGATTTTCTTATGTATGCACTCATAGCTAAAAATTTGCCTCTTTGAATGGTTTTTATATAATTTCAGAGGTCATATTATATTATATAATTTTACTTATTTGACTCTAAGAATATTAAAATTTCTTCCCTGATTTTTTATCAATAATTCATGATTCAATCTTCATGTGTTTATATAGTTTCAGTAGTTGATTTGTGTGTTGATTTCTATTTTCATTCCATTATGATCTGATAAGATTCAGGAAGTTTTATTGATTTTTATTATATTTGCTGAGAGTTGCTTTGGTATCTAAATAATGGTCTATTTTGGAGAAGCTTCTATGATATATTGAGAATAAAGGGAATTTCACTGTCGTTGGATGAAATATTCTGTAGATACCTGTTAAAACCTTTTAATTATTTTTTTTTTCAGTATAAAATGTCTTTACTGAATTTGTGTTTTGATGACTTATCTAGTGTTGTGAGAGGTGTGTTGAAATCACCTTGTATTATTGTGCTAGGGTCAACCCAAGTCTTTAAGTCAGATGGTGTCTGCTTTATGTAAGTAAATAAACTAATACCTGGGCTATATAAATTTATTATTGTTGTATCTTCTTGTTCAATTTTTCCCTTTACAAGTATGAAGTGACCTTATTTGTGTGTTCTGATTAATTTTGGCATGAAACTGCTTTAGCAGATGTGAAAGTAGCCATTCCTTCTTCTTTTCAGTCTCTATTTGCATGATTTATCAATTTCTACCCTTTCACTTTTAGACTGTGCCTGTCTTTGCATATAAGGTGAATGTCTTGCAAACAACATATAGTCAGGTCTTCTTTTTAATTAATTCTTCCAACTCTATATATTTTAAATGGAGAGTTGAGACTATTTACGCTTGATGTTATTGTAGTAAGATGTTTATGCATTCCTGCCACTTTGATTTATTTCTAAAATTTAATTTGGTCCTCTTTGTCATTTGCTTAGCTACTTTTCAAATGAGATTTGTCCACTTGTTAGCTCTTAAAGCTTGAGGATCTCACTTTCTCTGTAGGTCCTGGATGACTGTGGTCCTTATTGTAAATCAGACATTTGTGTTATATACAGGAGGTTATTGATGTCCACCCCCTGTGATTATTCTTTGACACTTAACAACCATATATTTTGAATTGTGACCCCTTGTAGGTACAGTATCCATGGTCTTTGTGTTAATCCTTTCTATTTTTGCTTTAAGAGTGGATGTCTGTTAGAGTAACCTGAAGTACCCTGTAGCTGTTCCTATTTGGGGCCTAATTATGACTTTGGGGTTTTTGTCCCTCCTTTTCCTTGTATTAGAGTCCTGTAGAAGTTTGAGCTTGGTTAGATAGTGTATGGAACAAGGTGTACTGTCTCTTGGTTGGGTTTTGGGGGCATTTCAACAGCAGAATCTCTAAATCTTTAATTTACAGTGCCCCAATGGATTTCTTGTATCTCCAGAAAATGCAAACAATGAATAACATACCCCCATTAAAATAAATAGCCAGTTTCTCCTATGATTTCTATGACACTAATTACCAAAACAAAAACAAAAACAGGAATGGCAGAATCAGCAATTGGCAATATCAACAATAATACATAGCCACACAGTAGATCTGGCATTAAAGTATATACCAGGTGTCAAATATACCATCTACAATATTAATAACAGCAATAACAATAAAAGTGGGGCAGGTATCATATAAACCAATATTTCTAAAGCATGGTAAAAACACAACTTCTTTAGAGAAAAAGAAAATATGGTAGAAAGGTGAAAGTTTAGACTGTTTGAAATGTGAAAAGAGAGAAAGAAAAAGGGATGTATCCAGTGTAACTACAAAGAAGGAGAAAAGGGATAAGAGAAAAAACAAGATAAATAAAGGGAGACAGAACAAGAGAATTTTGCTATTAGAGGGAGAGTAAATGAGAAAGAGAAATAAACAAAACACCAAAATAAACAAAAAAGAAAAAAGAAACTCTAACTCTCAAAAGACAAAACAATGAAAAATAACAGAAATAAAATATGAGAGAAAACACACACACACACACACACACATACACACACACACAAATTAGCACAGCAGAAGGAACACCAAAAACAATGAAAAAAAGGGCTGGGATTGTGGCTCAGTGGTAGAGTGCTTGCCTCACATGTGTGAGACACTGGTTTCAATTATCAGCACCATATATAAATAATTGTATAAAATAAAGGTCCATTAATAAGAAAAAAAGAAAGAAGGAAAGAAAGAAAAGAAAAATGAAAGAATTGCTGCCACTGTCAAAAGTCAAAACTGTCAACAAGAATGAATTTCACTGCCTGTGCCAGACTGCCCTTCTTTCCATTTCTTCTTGGCAATTTCCCTTAGAGAAATTTCCCTTTGCAAGAGCAGGGGCTGGAGGTTGTTTAATCCTTCATCATTTTTATGTTGCTTGTTGACCTACCAGGTGGAGTGGCCTGGAATTGAAGCTGGCTGAAATAGCTCTCATCTTCCCTTCTCACATGTACAAGGTAGGATAGAAGGGAACCTACTGTTGATTGAAGTTTGGACCAGACAGACCAGACTGATGCACTCCCCAAATGTGGCAGCTACAGAGTTCTAAATGATCAATTCAGTGGCTGGGGGTTAGCTTTTATTAGGCTTTTGGAACTTCTTTGGGTGGTATCTGCACTGAAAATATTAGAGTTAACACTCTTCTAGGGGTTGGTAGATGCAGATCTCTGCTAAGAGTCTGGTTCTCAGTGTTTTCCCAAGACTTCTTCTCATAGAGTTGGGTAGCCAATCTTCACGGGTCATGTACACCTCATCAGCCATGAATGCAACCTTCCCAGGTTGAGCTCCTGGGAAGATAGCCACCTATTCAATATTCTGACCCTTCAGCTGGTCAGATAAGCTGACATACAGAAAGGGAAAGTGAGTTGCTGTCCCCTCTGTATTTCTTATTTGAACGCCTCTGAATATAATCTCTCTGTGCTTACTGCAATCATATTCTGCTAGGTAGACCATAAGCCACACAACAGGTTCTTGATGGTCTAGCATGGAAATATTCACTGTAATTTCCTCTGCTCCTCCAACACTAACCTGCTCTGGCCTTCTCAAAGTGTTTCTGCTCCTCAGCTTTCCACTTGCCAGTTGAGAAACAGCATTTTTCAAATACCAGCTGGCTGTGCAGACTCTAGTTCATCTAAGTTCAGACAACTTTTCTGTTCTACAGGATTTTTGATTTTAAATTTATCCACTGTGTTTTTCTCTCCATTTGGTGAACTGGCTCTGTTGCCACTGCCACCACTGGCTTGACTCCAATGTCCTCTTTTTTGTCCTTTGTTCACTTCACCCAAATATCTGGTCCTCTGACAATCTGTCCAATATTAAATTTCAGTTAATTACCTCTTTTACGCACATTACTAAGAAGCAGTCCTCCTGCTGCTTGAATCCTGAGTCATGGAGCACATGGAATTCAGCTTTCCTCTAATCTGCCATCTTGAATTCCCACTGTTGAATTTTTAATTTGATTTATTGATTCCTTGATTTCTAGAATATGAATTTCATTCTGAAAAAGAATATTCTTTAACCGCCTGTGTTTCCTTCTCTCTTAGTTTATTCCCTAGATCTTCTTTTAGTTTCTTAATCATTTTAACCATTTTTTAAAAATTCTTTGGCACTTCATCCACTTTGGTATCTGAGGATTCAGCTGTTGGGGATCATAGAATTTTGGAGGCATTGTTTCCCTGCTTTCTCACTTTTTCTGAATTTCTATGTTGAGACTTGCCAACCTGCCAGATGGGATCTTTTATTTCCCCCATGATTTTGTGGAGAACTCTTTAGGAGGTTGATTTCACTTTACTATAACTTCTAAACCAGGGGGTATATCTTCATGTCAAAGGGTTTAGTCAACATGTTCCTAGCATTTTGATCAGTCTCTTATACCACTTCAAAGAGAACTGATCCTGAGTCATGGAGCACATGGAACTTCAGCTTTCCTCTAATCTGCCATCTTGAATTCCCTCCATTGAATTTTTAATTTGATTTATTGATTACTTGACTTCTAGAATATGGGTTTCAATAATCACTTATAAATGTTGATTACATGGTATCAGCAATGCCAAAAGTTGGTTCTTTTAAAAGATGAGTGAGAAACAGGTAAATGGTGCATACTTGTAATCCCAGCTACTCAGAAGGCTGATGCAGAAACATCTGAAATTCAAGGTCAGCCTTGGCAACTCAGCAAGACCCTGCCACTCATTGACTTCTGGGGTTTCCACCATACTCTTTAAAGAATCCCTAGCACTTACAGCTCACAAAGCTGATTCTATGTGGCAACACACAGCAGAGGCTGTGTGAGTCTGTGGCAAAGTTCCCTGGGATTCCTCAGTAGAAGAAAGAGAAGATAAAGAAGTATACCAAGAATGGCAGGCTCCAAAGGCAAAGGCCTGTAAAATGCTCACAGCCATTTTTATTTTTATTTTTTAGACAGAATATTTCTAAGTTGCCCATGCTGGCCTCACATTTGTAATCCTCCCAACTCACCCTCCCAAGTCTCTGTGAGTGTGCCACCATACTAGTTTTTGGCTATCTTAAGGAGTTTGTCCTATGAAGTTTGGGTTGACTATCAGGGTTATCTCGAGGTAAAAATGACAGTTTCAATCAAAATGTCTAAACCCATGTCAAGCTGGATTCTTCCAGCTAGACATTTTAAAAATCGTATTTCATTTCTCTTTACAAAATCCAACAAATGGGCATTATTGAGGTAAATGATCCTCATAAAGTTAGGTAAATCAGCCCATGATCATATACTTTACACTTAACTAAAATGTAATAAGGTAATAATGGTTTTCCAACTTCAGAAATTCTGTAACAGACGTTGGGGAGGAGCCCCCCAATGCAGGTAGAAAATTTATGTTCACTAAGTTCAGTGACCTGCGTGCTTAGGAGGACTTTTAAACCCTTATCTAGTAATACTTTAAGGACTAGAGCATTTAAAATACTAATGAGGGAAAAGTGGATGTATGAAAAATCTAGTTTGTGACTAATGGTCTATGATGATACTCTATCCTCAAAGAAACCATTCAACCAGTAATTTCAGATCTTCACAACTTTCCCAAACATTCACATAGAAGATATTCCTCTTATCCGAAACTGATGGCAGAAAGTCCTTATAGAAGTGTTTATGCATCTAACTTATTAGAGGATATTCTAATAATTATAAGGAACAGTTCATTCATTTCAAACTTAATTCTTAAGTAAGTTTGCAATCTCATTCTTCTGACTGCAACAACAGAATGCACATTCAGTGATGAGCATATGAGGAAACTACCAGACTCTGAAAAAAGAAAGAAGCAAGTAATGATAATAGACAGATGGATAGAATGTCTCTGGAAGCCTAGAAAAAATAAACATTATTTATAGAAATGGAGAAAAAATCAATGAGTAGAGCCAAATAATTCTAAGTAGCAAACTAAGGAAAAAGAGGCATAAAGAGTAAGATGAGAACTAAGGGGCAAAGGCATCATAGTATTTCATCTATTTATTCCCTAAAATGCATTACATGCCTTTTAAGTACCAGGTTGTGTGCTTAAAATTGGGCATATTGAAATACAGAAGACATAAAATATTAATATTAATATGAGAATGTTGATTAGATATTCTCTTTAAAGTCCCCTGTAATAAAGACTGAAAGTGCATTCTTTTCTTCTCACCAAGGAATCTTCCCCAATACCATACTTGAGGAACTGCCAGAGAGGGCTAGATGCCAGTATATTATGTCTGAGTGTGTTCCCAGACACAGAGCATGACAGGAGTTAGATTGCTCCATGGTTTAGGATATACTTGAGCTGAGAATCCTGCCAGTTAGGTACTTTTTATAGCATTTTGTGGGTTTGGTCAATTTTTGACAGCAACACAGACATTTCTTGAATGCTTATTTGATTGATTCATATTAGCCTGGAACTACTGTCACTTCCTGTAAGATTTGGAGCAAAATTTCCTGAAATCTACTTCCTAGTGAGAGGAACTAACAAAAGATGCAGAAGGTGGAACTGAAGAGAATCATTAATCTTTAGAGGTGGTCAGAGCTAAGTAAACATGAACAGATGAGAGATTTCTGATAAAATTTGAGAACACTTATTTTTAATGATAAATTCCCAAGCAGATAATGCTTTAAAGTGTCTTAGTTAAAGACAATGGTCTAAAAATATAGTTAACTATATTAAGCTGTTTATTGTAAAACAGCTGCACAGACAGTAAAACTGTTTTCTGGAAATTGAAGTCAGAACATCTTTTGTGAAAGGATTAACACAGACCTAAAAAATGCCTCTAATTTATATCAGCATGTCAACAATGTCTCTTTCTCAGGAGAAATTGTATCCAGGTTTCAACACAGTCAGTTAAGAGGAACTCTTCAATGTGTGGGAATACTATCTTTGGTATCATGCCAATAATCTCAACTTTACTATAAGTAAAGACAGTTTTAACCAGGCAAAATGTGGGGAAAAGTCTTTCTATACTTAAGATATCACAAAAGAACTGCTTGTGGTTTAAGCAACTACTAATACTGGCCCTGCTGGTCAACCAATAGGCAGTCAGAGGATAAGCCAGGTGTTTCTGTATGTGGTAGAGGTGGATGAATAAAAGATCGAGGTAATTAGAGGAATACAGCAAAGACAAACTCCACTTCATTCCCAATATTGTAGAGAGAAAGCTAGGCTTGAATCTGATCACAACAGCATGGCCTCAGTGGGAAAGACTAATCGCCATTGTTCTACCATCGACACAGGCACCATTTACTGATTTATGCAAACTTGACCTCAAAAGGTTCAGAGTAATTCTATTCATAATAAGAAATGCTAAAGGATTTTACAATCAAACAAGTCTTTTTTTTTTTTTTTTTTTTTTTTTTTTTTTATGGATGCCTGAAAGAAAATCAGAGAACAAGGCTTATCACCCAATGTGACTGTTTTCCTTGGGGCTAAAACATTATGTTCTTTAAACTGATTAGATTAATGCTGATCTTCATGGTAATCCTATTTTAAAATGTCAAACTAGGATCAGGAGGCTAGCTGTCTTATTTTGGTGATTCATTCATGGTAACATTTAATAGCATAATGTTGTAGCAGTTAGCAAGCTACTAATCACAAGTTCTGCATATTTAAAAGACATGTCAAAATATTAAACTTTTTTTTAAAATAGCAAATAAATATAAATTCATGCCTGGTCTACTTCCTCTGTACTAAAAATCCCTCCCAGGGGATTTTGCCAGTATAAATATATTTTATCCACATGCAGAAAAGGCTATAATAGCTATGCAGCTGAATCAGAATTATGAGTAATTATAAAACACAACTTAATTCTTTCTGTCTTTTCATTTTGGGCACCATCTCTGAATCCATTACATTATCTGAAGCTTGAGAAAGATTTAAAATAATGCTCCAAATCTTTCCACTCCTTCATCTGAATTCACATGGATGAAAGTGAGACATGGCTTCCTGTGGGAACATTTCCAGGCCAGGATTTTGCCAGGAGTCCTCATTTCTTTTCGCTCAAGCAATCAGAGGAAAGTCTTTCTAGGCCTTTCTGTCCCCAACCACTAAAATGCAAGGCAGCTTCTGATATCCTGAGACTTTGCTAAATTCCTTGTTTTCATTGTAAAATCCATGACTTCTTCCTTGGAGGATGCATTCTGAAGGACATTAGGAGCAAATTATCACCCTCACTTAGAATTCTAGTCATAATGGTAAAGGGGTGATGTCTGACCTTCATAGTTTACTATAATGCATATATTGAAAGTGTGAAATATTGTTTCAGGACTGAAAGGAATACACTTGTTCTTCATATTTGAATCAAAGGAAGCTTTTTGAGATCTTTGCTTTTTTTGCATGATCATTACAGGCTATAATCGATACAGTCAAACTTCAGAATCTCACTGCATTTTATACTGAATGTCCGGAATACAAAAAGTAATTAGACACTTGAAAATGCAGGGTAGGTAATAATGCTTTTGACAGCATCACTACCCAAAATAGTTTGCCAAACTAAAAATGTGATTTCACTTGAAATTTCAGATTATTCTTTGTTCCTATAAGTATGAGAATAATTGGCACATGGGATTCTTAATTTCTATCATCCACTGATGTGGGTAGCCAAAGGTGTTTATAGTCACCTATAAAGTGAAATGCTGTGCACAAACCTCACACTTTTAAAGGTGTTTTATGCTGTGTTAGTTACTGGCATCAACCTTCCAGGCTGAAGTTAAGACAGGCTGAAACACAGAGCTGGATGGTACTCAGAAGTAAATCATCCAGGTTGCGAATACACCGAACCTCGAATACATAGCTAATCAAATCTGGTTATCAATTTATAAACTCCGTTTCCTTAATATCTCACATACAGATTGGTTGCTTTAGGCCAATGCAATGTCATGCCCATGGAAACTTTATATGTATTCTGAGGTTGTATCCTCAAGAAAGTAGAGTCAACAACAGCCCAGGTCAGAATAAAGACTGGCTTTTGGAGTTCAGCGCCTGGTTTGAATCCCAAGTCCCATGGTTTAAGTGTGCACCACTGTGCTCAGCCTGTGTCAGTACTTATTATTTAAGACTCACCATTGTCTTTTCACAATAAAGGGAAATAAGATAAATAAGCCTCATCCTCCAATGAAATCAGCCAACTCCTTGCTTGAAAAAAAATCCCTTGGCTTCCAGAAAAAGATGCTTACTGCTCTTTTCTTTCAAAATATACTCCTAGCAAGAAAATATTCATCATCTTTAAATTAAAGAGACTGTAAGATGCTGTGCCCATTCTACCACTGAACCTTGGAGAACTGAGCCTTGGAGAACACTCTAAAACCACTTGGAGTCTGAGGGCACACCACAGTCTTTTAAATAACATTTTTAAGGCTATGGGCCAAGAGCCAGAGCCTATTGATATTAAGTCTAAACAATTCCACACTAAACTCCCTACCTTCTTGTTAGGCAATAACCCTGTGGGGGTTCTCTTCACTTTAGCAAAATGGAGTTCCACAAAGCCCTGCCAGACCATGCTTGGTTCAAACCTCAGGCCTCCAGAAAGATGCTTCATCATTAATTTCTTAAGTAAAAATTCACCAGATTTAACTGAATGTTTCCCTGGAGCATTCCATAATACTTCTTTCTTACCTAGGCTGCCAGATAAAATACTAACTTCAAAAAATGCTGCTCTATCTCTTTAGTTATTTCTTCCACATTAACATGTTTGGGGGTTTATTTTCAATCTTATATATGTGCAATATTTAAAATGTTCATTGCCTATAAATTTCAATGCATCTTGTAAGTCATTCATAAGAATAATAACTGCACAAAATCTGAAATACTCTAAAACTGTGATTCTATGCATCTCAAAAATAGAATAGAATCACATTTATTGAGAGAATTTTCACATTGTTTGGAGTTGGCATGTTTGCTACTCTGATCTAGTGAAGCTATTCATATTGCAAAGAATCATTTAGATTTTGATATAACTGACACAAATTTCTAAAATAACATCCTAGGAGGTGTATTAATATTCTAAATGGACTGGATTTCTAAGTTTAGGAAATCTCATCTGTGCCAATTAGATGGAAATTGTTGCATATGTATTGAAATCCATATCCTGGGTTTGTTTCCTCAAAAACAATAAATATAAAGAACAATTTCTATTATTTTAAAACTATTCCCATTAATATATGGGTAGAAGTTAAAAACAGTGACACCTATTTATTTTCCAAGTCTTTAGTTAATCCCAAAGCATTTAATGCTTAATGAAAATATCTTTCAATATTATTTTTTTTCAAAGTGTGATATAACCAAATAAATAGATCATCTTGGATTCTTGGGACTTACTTTACATCAGGATGCATTTTTAAAAGCAAAACCCACTTTTTGTAGATTTTCTTGAAGATTGAACAATGACTTTATGTTCTACCAAAGATGAATGTTCTAAAAATTTTAACCCTTTCCCAATTAAACCTAGATCATTAAATAAATATTAGTATTATCTTAAAAGAACCATAAAATACATTCTCAAAAATTATTTCTTTCCAGAAAATTTGAAGATTACTTAAAACCTAGACTTTCATTGTCTTTAAACAACTGCATTAAAAGTTATGGAGAAGCAGGAAAGACCTACATATTGGAATTTTCACATAGGAAATCATACATCATTTTCTTCTGATTCACTCAGGGGATAAATAGAGTACTCAGTCATCGCCCTATGAAAATAATACTTTATCAAAGTAAGGGAGAGAAGGAGGCTTGTAATTGTTGGGTCTAGAGTCACGAGTGACATATACTTCTGCCCCCAAAGAGATTAATGTGCCTCGCTTTATATAAAGCCTGAATTCTTGGTGCTAATAAATAAACCAATCCACGAGGAAATGCCAAAAGAAGGAACTGAAGTCTGGAAATTTACTGATCTTTTTGGAGCACATTGGTCAGGTGATCTGTGCTATACAGGTTGCTGAGAGGAGCAGCTGTGAGAAAGGAGGAAAGCTTCACATGCTTTTCACTAGCACTTCCGAATATAGGGTAACAAATGCAATGAAGTGGCAAATGGTACGACTAAATATTGGGATGCATACACATTTGATTTTCCTATGTTAACCTTATTGTGCTAACTAGCCATCAAGGTAAAGGAGATTAAAATAAGATAAAGCAAGATTTCTCTAAAAAAAAAAAAAAATCACCCGAACTGAAAATAACATAAAACATGTTAACATTCCAGACTGAAGGAGGTATGTACACAAGGTGGGCCAGGAAGCAAGGCTTTCTCATAAAGTGTATTTGAAAATATTTTACAAAGTCTCAAATATAATTTGAGCTAAGCTGCTAAATACCTCAGAATTTCTCTATCACAGATTCCCTAAACATACCCAAAATTTGGCAGGATATAGTATATAAACAGTGAGTTACCTTTCTCCCAATTCTTTGCCAGAATCAATTTAAAGAAAATAGCTTAAGTCTTTTTTTTGGTCTGGTTGTTGCAATTTCATATATAAAAATAGCTTATTTTTATCCTATAAAACACTATTCTGTTGCATATATAAAAACTGCACTGTTCTGTTGCAGATATATATATATATATATATATATATATATATATATATATATATATACACACACACATATATATATATATATATATATATGTAAAATAATGAAGAGAAAATATATAAATGACCAATAGAAATTATCAAAAACAGGGTTCTTTCTAAATAATTCAACAAATTAAAGATGTTGTGTAGCTTACATTTTTCTTAGGCTAAATTTTAATAATTCATTTGTTGGGTAAATATTCACCTATCACATGTACATTGATCCTCCTAGAATATTTCACACATTATTCACATTTTAATATCTTCCATGCAATATTCTTAGCTCTGTGTATCAGGACACAGAATTTTGACTGAAAAATAGAAGTCTGGAGATTGAATTGTTGAAAATTAAAATGAAGTTTTAAAGTATGAGAGTATTACATTAAAAATGAATCTTGGAATTTTCTGTGTTAACATTGATTTAAAATGTTTCTATTGTCTACAAAAGAAGATTATCGCTCATCAGAGCTCATACTGGATTCGTGAAAAAAATAAACTTTAAACACTTTAGCTGAGATTATTTGAGCGAAAAACAATCCATCAATGGTGCAGCATCCTGAATCAGTAAATCTTAAGAGGTCAACCCAGTAACACGTACAGGAAATACTCATAAATATAAAATTAAGAAAGTGACATAGAGAACCAGCTTATTGGCTTTATTTGTGCATGTTTTGATGAAACATTTGCCTTGCATGGACATGCTCTGATTAATCAGCAACCTGTGATTTTTCTGAACTTTGGTGTTGTGATTGGCTGACACTTAGCTGCTAAAATATATAGTTTTAAATTAGCTTGCAATTTATACATTGTTAGGTCTCAACTTACAATGTATGTAGTATATTTAAGCCAAATTTAATTTAGCAGATCAAAAGGGCAAACCATGGATTTTGTGATTATATTTATAGATAAGTAGACGAGATAAATATAGTTATAGGAGATGTAGATAATATTTGTTTTGATATAAGGCGCTTT
Organism: Marmota flaviventris; assembly: GCF_047511675.1. Taxonomy (NCBI): domain Eukaryota; kingdom Metazoa; phylum Chordata; class Mammalia; order Rodentia; family Sciuridae; genus Marmota; species Marmota flaviventris. Next base: position 47,671,589 of record NC_092502.1, read on the forward strand.
ATTCGGTAGACTTCACACTTGTTCTGTCATTGGATTCCCATTCCTGATGAGCTAAGAACTGGCCATAGAGTTCTGTTTGCCATTTGGGATGCAGTAATTCAGGCATGGAACTAATTCTGAATCATGGGAATATTAACCAAAAAAATGGATAGTATCAAAAGACATTTTTTTTAAATATGCTTAAGAATTGTGGAAATATGCATATGTCCCTATGGGTGGGTGTTTATGTGTGTGCATACTTGAGGGAATAATGAGACAAAATTTACAACAGTGTTTACTGCTGAAGAGAGGGGAAGGAGGGAAAGATGTAGTTGTCATTTGGAGGGTGTCTTTATGACCAAGTTACTGAACTAATTCAATCCTATTTGGTAAGTAGCTTCTGATCCACCTAACCTGAGTGTCCCCTCTACTCAGCCTCCCCGCAACCCTTCCTCCTTAAAACCCACCTATATAGTAGGGGTGTTCAGAACCTGGCTTTAGAATTTGATAGTCTCAGCATCCTTTGTGCTCAGTCTTACCTACTGTCAGGTAATTTACAAGTCACCATAACTCTTTTGTATCTATTGGCTAATGTATTATTTGTTGGGGTGTGTTATGGACTTCTGCGTGTTTATTTAATATGAGCTAAACATATGGTACATTATGAATCAAATGGAAAAAAATAAGAAGGAAACAAAAACACAAAGAACAACTCTGTGTTTGTGAAAATTCTGTGTTTGTGACAGTTTTTCCTAAGCTTTGTGAGTTATTGCATAAAAGCCTTGGTTCCTTTTTCTCTTCCAATTGGGGCCTTAGCTGGGAGATTTATTTACATGCTTCCATGGGAGACATAATCCACACTGACATCATCAATACTGGGAGCACTGCCCAGGGAGTGAGATTCGATATTAATTATTATTACTTATTGGTCATTGACTGTGTACTTTGGATTACTCAAAACACAAGAGACAAGGTCTCTGGCCTGAGGGTGTGCAGGGAGCTTACATTAATGAGACAGATAATTCAACTTATGCACAGACAGAGGAATCTGAATTAAGTTGTGTTCCCTCTGTTGACCACCTAGCTACTTCTATGAATGCAATGATGAAACATAACCAGGCTACTATTAATTCTAAGAGATTTTTCTCAAAGAATTGTTTTTCTTTATTGTTGTTTATATAGTTCTATTATTTTTGTCTAGTTTTAGTGCATTTCTGTATTTTTACATATAGACTTCTATTTAAGAAATGCTATTTGAAGGGCTCTAAATAATCCACTGTGCTAAATTGAAAAAAAAAAGAAAATTAACATTTGTTTGTGTGTGTTTCTGAATATATGTTAAGCAGTTTATATGTGTTATTTCACTTAATGCTCACCAATGAAAAATACAACTTTGTTGTATAAGTTTGTAAGAGTTAAATATATATAAGCAGGTCTAGGGTTATAGCTCAGTGTTAAAGCTTGCCTAGCACAAATGATGCCCTGGGTTCCAAAGCTCATCAACACATAAAAATTGTTTCAAAATGAATATATAAACAGCTCAAAATGTCAGGATAAGGGGTAAAGACACAATTATTTTTTTTTAGGAAAAAAAGTTATTTTTTTTAACTTTAGTATATTTACACATGAAATATAAATTTTCTCACCCACCCAAGATTCTGAGTATTGTCTCAGAGGTGTGTAGCTACATTCTTCTGCCATGAAAGTGATAAGAATCTAGAAGTTTTCATACAGAAACTGGAATGTCTAAGCACAAGGTTCTTTAAGTTTGGAAATCAAGAGAAATGTGAGGAAAATCAAAGCAGAAGACTCTCAGAAAACACTAGAAGTGGGAGCCCAGCTAAAGGAAACATCCAGCAGGAATTTCTCCAAAGGGCAAGTTTTTTTTTTTTCAGGGTAATAATAATACCCAATAATAACCTTTGTAAGCTATTCTGTGTAGTCCTGGAGTAAAAATATATTACACAATCCTGATTAGTACTGATGCATTCTTTAGAAGTCTAAACAGTGAAGCAAGGCAGTGTGGTAAGTAGAAATTATAACATGACCCCTCAAAAATGTCCCAGCTTAATCTCTAGAACTTGTTCATATCTAAAATTACCGCCACTGTGACTAAGTTTTGTTATATTGCACAGATGATCTTTAGATGAGTATCTCATCCAGGTAAGACTGATAGGATCACATCAGATCTCCAAAGCAGAGCATATTCTTTGGCTGGCAGCAGAAAAGAATGTCAGGGAGAAAAGCACAAGAAAGACCAAGGTACTATCGTCCTTTGAAGATGAGTGGGATTGCATAAGAAGAAAAGTGGGTAGCCCTAAGGAGTTGATAGGGGCTTTTATTCTACAAACAAAAGGAAATGAATTCATAAATGACCTGAAAATGGATTATTTCTCAAAGACTCCTGACACCTTCATTTTAGCTCTGAGCATGGAACTCAGATTCACCATGACCCATAGAATTGCAAGCAAATAAATTGGTGTTACTTTAAACCACTAAGATTGTGATAATTTGTTATACAGTAGAAAATGGATTGAGTCATAATTATCATGGGCAAAAAAGCAGTGGGTGTAGAAAGGAAATAATAAAAGACCAGACAGTGAGCATAGAGGTAGAACAGGATTGAAATGATGGATGGGACAGAAAAGGATAAACTCCCTGAGCCGTCTTAGCTACATCAAGAGGACTCAAGGTTTTCATGGTGGAATAGACCATTCTATTTAAACATTGAGTGTGAATCATTTGAATGCTCAGATTTGTGATATTGTCCTGTGGAAAAAAATATGAAACTGTTGTCCCTGTTTTAGAAAATTATTTGTGAGAAAGGAGTTTCAGTGACCTGGGTAGGAAGAAAAGTAAAAACTCCCTAACTAAAATAAATACATAAATTACATTTATCCCATCTTGAAGCTGTGATTTTTTTTCCATATGAAAACTGAAAGTTTTAAGGAATTAACAAACTACAAACTGTAGGTAACTAGTATTTCAGAAGCAGGAATCATAGATTAGAAGCCTTTTTTGAGCTTCAAGTTATTATCAATAAATCTACTGATAAAAGTATCATTTTTAAAAGTTTTTGATTTTTAAAAAAATAAATGACAGCAGAATGCATTACAATTCTTATTACACATATAGAGCACAATTTTTCATATCTCTGGTTGTATATAAAGTATGTTCACACCAATTCGTGTCTTCATATGTGTACTTTGGATAATGATGTCTATCACATTTCACCATCCTTGCTAACCCCCTGCCCACTCTCTTCCCCTTCCACCCCTCTGCCCTATCTAGAGTTCCGATATCCCTCTCATGCTCCCTTCTCCCTACCCTACTATGAATAAGTCTCCTTTTATCAGAGAAAACATTTGGCATTTGGTTTTTTGAAATTGGCTAACTTCACTTAGCATTATCTTCTCTAACTCCATCCATTTACCTGCAAAAGCCATGATTTTATTTATTTTATTGCTGAGTAAAATTTCATTGTCTATATTTGCCACTTTTTAATCCATTCATCTACTGAAGGGCATCTAGGTTGGCTCCACAGTTTAGCTATTGTGAATTGTGCTGCTATAAACATTGATGTGTCTGTGTCCCTGTAGTATGCTGTTTTTAAGTCCTTTGAGTATAGAAGGAGGAGAGGAATAGCTGGATCAAATGGTGGTTCCATTCCCAGATTTTCAAGGAATCTCCATACTGCTTTCCATATTGACTGAATAGTATTATCCTTGCCATCAGATGTCACTAAATTAAGACCAGAATATCAAAGGTTAGAATATCAAAATGAATATATGCTTTCTAAAGACTTCTAGTTAAAAATGAAAAAAGCATTACATATATACACTGTTATTCTCTCCAGAAACTCCACTAACATAGCATTTAAAGGATTAAAAAAAAAAGAAAAGAAAACCTGAAACAACCAAAAATATAGGAAAGGCAAGTATAGTAACATGATCTTGGAAACTAAAAAAACATTTAGATGAATGGTTACTGACAAATGTGGTCACTACAGAGCAGAGAAAACTGTAAATTAAAAATGGCTGAGTTTAGATGCAGGCAAATTCATGATATAGCATCATGGAAAGGTTCAGGAATTTTGGGAACCAAGTAAATCTGATAGTAGAGAAGCAGGTGATGCTGAAAACTGATAGACTAACTCTCAAATCACATACTACACTCTTTAATTACTTGTTCCCCATGTCTCTTTATGTCCAAAGACTGGAACATTACTTTCAGGAGGTTGACAGTGTATTTCAAACACAGGAACACTAGTCACAGCTAAGATGGTCCATCTTATTGAAAACAGAAAATTTAGCAGAGGATTTCATATTACATGATGAGGTCTGTGGTCTTCTCTTACTAGAATAAGGTAATGTTGGCAGTCAATTATGTAACCCATGGCAAGAGATTCGAGCAGTGGTTACAATGTGCTGATGCTTGTTTTTAATACAGATTATTGGAAGATGGCCACACCCTTCATTTTTTTATTGTATATAACTCCTTTTTTGATGTAATGCTAGGGTTTAGTAGCAAGGACAAAGACACATACAGTTAATAAAGCATAAAATATTTTATCTTGACTTTTATAGAAAAGGTTTGTTGAACCTTAGGCTAGACAAGCCTTTCAAGGAAACTGGTGTAAGAGACAGATTAATAGATACTGAGAATCAGTGTTTCCAAATGAATGCTACCAAAAAACCATTAATAGACAAAGCCTATATATCAGAATAGAATTTACAAAGTGCTTACCTTCACTTTAAACATAAAAGATGGGCCAATAATTATCAGGCCTTTAAACAAAGTTTATAACATAAATTACAAAAATTAAGGGGAAGAAAGAAAATAAAGAAAAATATAAAAATTAGAGTAAAGAGAGTCAATGAAGATAGTACATGAAAACTTTAAAAAAATAAAAAGTAAATACACAAACATTTGGAAGGTTTTTAAAGAACTAAACTACATCCATTAAACAAGAATATAGTTTTACAAAAAAAGCACTCAGGTAAAAAAAAATTCTTGAAAATTTAATATATAATACAGATTAGAAGAAATTCTGATAAATATAAAATTTAAAATAAATCTAAAAAGTGGAACAAAAAAGAACTATCAAATAACTAATCCCAGAATTTCCTAAAATGAAAACACTAATATTTCCAGAATAAAAGAAGAAATCATGAGTTTACCTAGGGCTCTGATATAGTAACTAATAATTGGCAAGTCTCAACTTTTGAAAGTGGGAGAATTTATACAAGCCAGAGTTTGGAGAAACACTAATATATCATTAACATAAACAGTGTTAGTATTAGTAATCTGATTGGACATGGTTTATTTGTTGCAAGCTCCAATTCTTTGGCAAAATCATTTCAACACACCTAGGTTAGATGCTTCACACCTAATCTAATGGCCAACAATCCACATAACATTTTGAACATACAAGGATGGTACTCTCCACTCTGAGGCAGAATAGTTTTTTAATCCCATGCAGTCATAGCAAGTCTGAAGTTCCCAAAAGTTACCCAGGAGAATCTATTTAATTAAAAAGGAGCTTTTCTCTTGAGAGTTACATGAAAACAACATAAACATGAAAGTTGACTTGACTTTTTTTTCTTCCTCTTTTCCTTTTTATTATCCACAGAACTACAACTCAGGGAGCAAAATATTTAGTTAACAGTTCTAGTGGTCAGAGTTTATTAGGCTTAGTTAAAATAATGGAGAGCTTTTGAAAGCCAAAATAGAAGTGTGAATTGTTTACAAAAGAGCTCAAGATGTGAATTAGAAGATAATTAATCCAATTTTAAAATTCCATTTTAAAAGGCTAACTTGTATTCATGTATTTCAATTCAGTGAGAATACATATCATATTGCTCTTGTTTGGTTATGGTTTGAGTGTTCCTATGAATAAAGGTTCATATGTTGGGAGTTTGGTCCCTGATATTTCAGTGCTAAAAAGGTGGAAACATAGTTGGACTATGGCATTTAAGAATGCAGAATTTGGGAGGTGTTTATGATTTGATGAGCTTGTTAAAGTGGAGCCCCCATGACCAAATTAGTGATGATATTATCAAAAGAGGGAAATGCACCACAAGACACACACACACACACACACACACACACACACACACACTCACACAAACACGCAGAATGTGCTCCCTGTCTCTTGCCATATGATGTCCTGCACCACCCTGGGATTCCACCAGTAAGAAGGTGATCACAAAATTCAGGCCCTCCACCTTGGACCTTTAGATTCATGAGTCCATATACACCTCTTTTATTCCTAAAGTTACTCAGTCTCAGATACTTCATCAACACAAAATGGATAAATGCATGTGTTCACATTATTTCCACTTCAAATATGATTTAAAACTGATTTTAAAATGTCTCTGTTTCAGTTGGTTTTTCACTGTAACCAAATACCTGACAAAAAAAAAAAAAAACTTATAGGAAAAAAATTTTATTTTGACCTCATGTTTTGAGAGACTCAGTTCATGGTGGACAACTCCATAGCTCTGGGCCTAAGGGGAGGCCAAACATCAGAGCAGAAGGGTGTGACAGAGGAAAACATCTGGGGACACAATAGCCAGGCATTGGAGAGAGAGAGAGCTCTGATAGCCAGGAACAAAATAGAAGCCATAAAGGCACACCCCCAGTGACCTACTTCCTCCAGTCATGCCCTACTTGTCTACAGTTACCACCCATTAATCCATGCAAATTATTAATCCATAAAATGGATTAATTCCCTAATTAGGTCTTAACCTTCATAATCTAATCATTTCACCTCTGAAAATTCCTGCATTGTTTCACACAATGCAATAATATCCAAATCATAAAAGTCCTCAAAGTTAGATGTGGTGACTGCACACACAGAACAACTTGAAAATGTTTACAATTAATCTTATTGTTCTACATCCTCAGGGGCACAAAGCCATAAAATCTTAAAATAAACCTTGGAATCTCCTTCTAAACCTTCCTATCAATCTATTCAATTTTCAATTCTGTTAATTAAATTATCTCACACTTCCATCCCTTTCCCTCTATTTCCATAGCTACCACTCCAATCAGACTCCAGCCACTTTGTGGCTGGCCTAATAAAGTAAAAGTTTGAGATATCTCTGTCTTAAGCCTCTAGCCTAGTTCAGCTTGCAGTTTATTTATTAGAAGTTACTTCTTTGCTCAAAGCCTTTCAGTGGGTTCCAAGTCCTTCTGAAAATGTTCAAGACTTATCATCATGATAGTCAATAATCACGTGAATTCCCATTGATCTCTAATTCTGGCTTTAGTACATACATAGACACACCCACACTACACAAAATTAATTGTGATCCCTCAATGTTAAATGACCTTATGTTGATCTTTCCCATACTACTTACTATTATAAAACACTCTTCTTATTTTGTTACATTCACAGGAAACTTTTGCACCTTCAGATATAATCTAGAAATAACAAATTGGTGGTCTGTAGGTCAAATTTGTTCTTTAAATTATGTCTTGCTAAATTAATTATTTTTGTATATGATCTACATACAAATAAATGAATCTATATGGACAATAACTCATTGATATTGCTTATAATATTAAAAATTCTACCTATAAATGTACATATGCCACACATATACACATATATAAGTACATGTATGAAACTTTTTAAAATGTTGGGGATAGCATAGAAAACTTTAGATTTGTGTTGTCTCTTGAGAAATGAGAAGAATTTGCCACTAATTACCCTTATTCCTAGATGGTAATAACCAGCTAGGTCTAAGGAAATGTTGTTCCCTCTCAAAAGAACATGTATTCTCCACTCTTCCTCAGTTTCCACCACCAGCCCCTTGGCTTACAAATGGCTTACCAGCTGTTTATTTATGCTGTTCTCCTATTCTCTGTAGACCTTGCATTAGTATCCCCCTGGTTCACATCTCCTCCTCCACAAAAATGTGTCTGTATACTTTAGTTAATTGATCCCTGTTTTCTCTCACACTTTTAGATTTTTAAAAGTACTCCTCTTGCCTGGGCTGAAACTCAGTGGAAGAGCACTTGCCTACCATGTATGAGACCCTGGGTTTAATTTCCAACAGTGCCAAAAAAAAAAAAAAAAAAAAAAATATATATATATATATATATATATATATATATATATATATATATATATCTCTTAAAAAAAAATACTGTTCTTTTTTTCTTCATATTAACATCAAAACAAACAATCACAAGTTCAAAGCCAGCCTCAGCAACTTGGTAAGGCTCTAAGCAACTAGCAAGACCCTGCCTAAAAAAAAAAAAAAAATGTCTGGTGATATGGCTCAGTGTTTAAGTATTCCTAGGTAAAACCCCCAGTGCTAAAAGCAAAAACAAAACACATATACATCACACACACACATTAAAAAAACAAATTTAATCCACATATATAATCTACAAGCAAATATCATCTACAACCAAGAGCATTATTAGAATGTCTTCCTCAACTAACACTCTCTAAACTCACGACAAGTTGGATTATACCTTGTTTCATGCTTTTCCTCCCAGAAGCTGGTATATAAAAGCATTAATAGAAACTTTTGAGAGAGCAAATAAAGAAGCAGCTTTTGTAAAATCACTTTCAATAAATGATTTCATTTTCAATAAATTATTAAATAAATGATAAATCATTAGTAGCTCAATGATATTATTGACACACATAAGAATCATTTGAAGTTGTTAGTTGTGCCTGTAATTTTTTGTTTTACATTCCATATCTGAAGAAATTTGCTACTCTTCAAATTTTGCATTTGGTAGTTGCATTTGTACATGTATCTTCCTCAAAAAAATTATAATCATCATAACTACAAACTTATTCTGACCCTCACATATCTAGCTAGATGAAAATATTATTTCATATGGCCTTGTATTTATTTCAGCCTCTCAGCAATATTAAATACAAACTCCAAACCCAGTCTTTATTAGTGATAGAGAAATTTGTTCCAGGACAAAGAGTTATTAAATCTAAGAGTCAAACTATTAAATCCAAATTATTTAGAATAATGCAAATTTGGAGGCATTGCTCTTTTTTTAAGTTGGGGGAGATATGGAGTTTAGTCTTATGAACAATGGTCTCAGATTTGTTTGGGTGGTGTAGGTAGCTGGTTCTAGGGAATTAGAGAATGGACTAATATTCAATGAATTGGATGGCTAAAATGTAGCTGTTCAAACAAAGTAAAAATTGACTAATGGATTACTTGAGAACTGACAACATAACTCCTGATAGATTAGAAGCCCTAAATTCTTTATCATTTTCTCTAAGAGGACAGAAACATAAACAATATCTCTGCTTCTTCAAATTGCACCTTCATTTAACCTTCTAAATATTCTTGCTTTCATTTTGCATGCGTCAGCTCTGAAAATATGAAAGATAAGCTCATCAGGAGAATTAAAGTGCAATTGTTGCATATTAGCCTAATGGAATTGGAATTGTCGGGTCTCATTAATAATAGGAATGTATCATTTGCAATCAATCAGCCATTCATTGATAGAAATAGCAAGGTTGTCTTCATCTTTTAAAAATACCATTTAGTCAGACCAAGAATCTTCCTATGTGTTTTATAATTGCTTTACAAACCCTTTTAAAATTACTTTCATTTTTTCTTTTTTAGCTGAGTTCATTTCTGTTAGATCTTTGTGACTTCAACAAAAATCAGATTAAACTAAAAGATTCAGTTTGGTTGATTCATTTACCATTAAATGTTTTGTTACCCCCTTAAGTCTTGGTAAATCAGAGAGTAATGTCATGGCTTGAATATAGGGGTATTTTGTATTTTTATCATTATATGTAAGTATTAAGATTTAAAATGAGCCACATTGGTATATGACAGCATTGGTATGGTTGTCAAATATATTGAACTAAGGTGAATAATAGCAACTCCCTCTAACCATTGAAAGTTTCTACTAAACCAGGGAGACTATGGGATTAAGTTGCTTTCCTTTTTGTGATGTCTTTCTAGAAACATTGAACTAAGAAATACAACCTTGTTACTTCGATTTTATCCTTGCAGAACAGGAGAAAAATACAAAATTCAATAAGAAATGAAGATCAATTTTGTTCAAACTGTTGAGAAAAGTATGACACAATTAGTACTGTTATTTGTATGCCCATTCTTCTAATCATAATTTTTAAAATATATAAAGATTATTACTCTTATCCACTACTTTATTATGTAAATAAAAAAGTGTTTGGCCTCAGCCTTATCATGCAAACTATTAATCATTTTCAAATTCATTTAAAGTTTTTCATTTGCAGTTAGTGGACATGGTTAGTAAACATCTAAATAATGTTTTTTGTGTGTGATTTAGTTTGCATTTCTATAATGACTAATTAAGTTAAGAGCATTTTATATGCATATTTCCTACACTGCTTGGTATTCTAAGGTTTGAACAACTTCAAATATCTTCCAGACTGGTTATTAGCATTAATGCTCAAGCCATCTTTTTTTATGAAACTGAGACTGAATTAGTGGATCTAAACCTCCCTACCATTATGAGTAAAAAGACTAACCAAAAACACTCCTCCTACATTCCCAGCTCATCACAGCTATTCTCAAAGTCTTGCAAAAGCAGACTGGGTTAGAGTAAGGGGGATTGAGTAGTTATGTATAAAAGAAATGTTTAACAGAGCCAAACAAAACAACACCATGACGTTCAATATCGTTCTATTGGGACAAATGTTTAACCCCCAAACTCCAATCAAACCAACCAACTAACCAAACAAGCAAAATACACACTTTTCACCTCATAACACAGAACACCCACAGCAGAGACAAAGAAAGAGGTGAGTCAGAACACAGGCTTTCCCTGCATTCTCTGATCCCTGTGGAAGAACAAGCCCCGCCCCCACCAAACACAGGTACTGCAGCCCGATACCACCCACTTAAAGAAGTCAGCTAACAGCCATGATACTGCAGGGGCCTCAAGGTGTTGTGCATATGGTGCAAGAGAGTCCTAGGGAAAGCAAAGATGCTACAACAAGAAAATACCAACCCCAAAGTATGTTTTTCTCTCATATGTGGAAGCTAGGGAAAAGAAAAAAAAATGGTGGGGGTATTTCTCATAAAAATAGAAGGGAGACCAGTAGAGTAGATGAAGAGGGAGTGGGGAGGGGAGGAAAAGGGAAGGTACAAGGGAAAGAAATTGACAAAATGACATTGTTTATTGTGTGCATGTACAAGTATATAACGAATCCCCTTATTGTGTATGATGTACTATTAAAAAGCATCTAAAAATTCAGAGAAAACAGAACATTTTGATAGATGCTTTTGGAATCTCATATTAGTCACAAAATAGTGATTTATATATACATCAAAATAATCATAATAATAAAATAAGCATAATATTCTTTTGTATTGAACTTCATTCCCTAGCACCTGGCAGAGAAGAATTGCACCAGTGGGGAGAGGAAAACAAGTCCAGTGGCAAGGATTCTACATGGAAGTCAATGGAGGCGTCAGGTTCTCAGTGAGCACCCAAAAACTTAGTACTCCTTAACTGTTGTCAGCTCAGAATTTTCTGTGAAGTCAATGTAAACAGAAAGGACAGTTGTAAAATCACTTTGCTTCTTTTCTTTTGAAAATCTGACCACAACTAAATTCCTGGCCCATGTCCCCTGAACTGAATGGATCTCCCCGAAGGTCATTTCCACAGGGACGATTTTCCCTTTGCCATTGCTGCCTTGTCAGTTCCCTTTTTTTCCATACCCCTCTTCTTCCTCTTTGTAGATTTGCTCGATTTGCTCCAATGGGGCAATCCACCTGAGTGGATTTTTCCCTCAGCATGCTGTGGGCATTTGTGGCATGCTGTAGTTGAGACCATGTATGGAGTGTTTTATTGTGTATCAGTATCATTTAAACTGAGACTGAGCATTTAAACATATCCACATACATTTTAATTTATAGTTAGGGAATAAGGGTCTTTGGGCTCTAAAAAATAACTGGCAGGTTGTGGTTGCTGCCTGCCGGCTGAATAGTTTATTGAAAGCATAGTTAAATTAACATGAGCCTTGTCATAACACTTTAATTTATCTTTGGAACAGGAGCCATGATTTGGCTGACATTCCTTTTCCTTATTCCACAGTTAAATGTATTTTATTAAGTTCAGGCTAGATTTAGCTCAATTAGTAACTTGGACGTGGCATTGTACCTAACTTTTTTTTCTTTGTAATTTAAGAATTTGAGCCTGACAAACTTCCAGATCTAAAAAGAAAGATTGTATCATGTTAAACTTGATAATTCCCTTGGCCCAGTATACAAAATGGTAAACTTTCCTATTTTCCCCATTTGTGAGCAAGGTACAATGGTGAGCCAGGCCACCTACCTTTATGAAATAATGTATCTGTCATTTCTCTATCCTAGTTCTTAGAGCATCATAAGCTAATTTACTTATTCTACTTTTTCAGATAAAAAAAGTAGAGGGACAGAGAAAGTAAATCACTTGAGATCTCAGAATAATAATATGAGCATGTTAGCACTTACCAGCACATCTACTGTGTCCTACCAGGTCAACATTAGGTATATGTTGATCCAATATTTTTTGAGTAATAAGCTACCCTAAAAGCATCTATCAAAAAGTTCTGCTTTCTCTGCAGTTTTTAATGGTCAGATTTGGTTCTACTTCTTTTTCTCTCAACTCCTTCTTCCCAGAAGAGTGTAATTAAGCAACAGCTTCTGGGCTACTGCATCCATTTAGAATGTCAGTAAGACCTAGAGATCAATGGGCAACATCAAGGCAGAAATCCGGGTTTCATGAATAAATTCCCCCACCATGAAATTCAAATAAGTTCATCTGGATGCCACATAGTAAGCTGGAACATGAAGCCTCCCAAATGGAATTGCAGGGAGCAGCTTCAGTAGGGAAATAATGGTCTGGCAGACCTTGCTCTCCACAAGGGGTAAGTAACAGCATCATGAAGCTGGGATCAAGGCTCATTATGGGAGACTCAGAGTGTTTGCCTCCAACACTACCACCCAGGGACTCCAGGCTTCCTGAGGGAAAGAGTCCAAATGAGTACATCTGGGACACAATAAACCAAATCACAAAGATTTTGCACTGAAAAATAGAAAGCAGCAATACTGGAAGTGAGCCAAAGGTTACAGTAAGGCATGATCATATCATATAATATGGATGTCCAAGTGAAATATGGATATGCCTGTATGATGCATGGCACAGGGCCAAATCAGAAAACACACCTACCCTTTGACATGACGTTATAGGCATCTACACATGGGAGGAATTTGTAAAAGGAAAAAGTGCTCAATATTGGAAAACAAAGCAATTGAGAAGTTGATTTTGATGGAAAGATGAAAGAAGTGAAATAGAAATATGCTGACTTTACAGACAAAAGATTGATATCTTGAAGAATTTCTTGTCTATGTTCATAATTTCTAGAATAATTCTTGGCACATGGTCAGAGTTAAATGAATATCTATTGGTGAATGAATGATTTTCAAATATAACCAACACTATAAAAAAAGAAGTCACTATTCTCTATGGAAACATACAACCATAAAATATTTTTAGTGCACTTCTGTAGAGTGTTGGTAAATAATTTAAAGAAAGCAGGATTATGTATTCTCTTTCAACCCAGATAAAGCTTATGGGCTCTTATGATGCTCAAAGGAAGATGTGCTTTCTCATGATGCTGCTCAGCTACATTATCTCAGAAGTGGGACATTCCAGGCCTGACAACATACCCTGCTATGCTCTGCCATCATTCACACACAAAAGGAACTTTTTATCCATTACAGATCATAGATTCTCTTGAAGGAATGGAAAACTCTGAAGGCATGAACCCCACCTCTACCCAGAATGCTGTTCATGTTCATGTAAGATGTCTAAGAATTTAAGAATTTACATTTTGCTGCATATGAGGATCTGGGGCTCTAAGTTTTTTCTTGATTAATTGAGCTCTAGAATTATACTATAAATATTGGTTGATTTTTAAATAGTGAAAATATATTCACTGTATGGCTGCAAACATGCAATGTGGTATGTGCTTGGTCAAAACTTTTAACAAAAAGATGTATGTTTCCCATATGGGAAACCGGAAATGAAAGGGCAATGCTTATGAGTCAACTGTGCCATGTCTAAACACTTCTTTTTTTTTTTTTTTTTTTTTCCCACTTCAAAGCATCTTTATTTAAATCCATTCTCCATTTTCAGGGTTTGAATGGGCCTAAATTTGTATGTTTTGTCTTTTTTTTTTTTTTAAATTTTTTATTGTGGGTTGTTCAAAACATTACAAATTTCTTCTTACTAGAAAAATTAATCCAGAATTCTAGCCCTGCAGAGGAGATCAAAGGAAAAGTTTTAGAAACTCTTTGACAGATCTTCTGTGACTAAAATATAAAATAACTTCTATTGAGCAATCAGATGTATGAACATTGAGGCTTACTAAAAGGTCACTCTATGGTCTTTCTTTTAATATCATTTTAATGATCTCATAATATGCATACTTTTCACAGAGTTTTGGGATCTGATTAACAGAGTCTATTTTCTGACCACCCTGCATTCTCTGGCTAGCATTAAAGGTACAAAAAATTAGAAATAAGTGTTAAAAGATGTAAAATAGATGACTGGAAAATAATTGGACCAGCATATGGATCTAGCTTGTTACTAGATCCCATGCCATCTCTCCATAATTACTTAGAGTCCTTCCTGATTGACCTTAGCTTCTTTCCCATTGAGGCTATGTGTCAATTCAAATCCAGAAACAAGCCAAGAAATGCAATTTTTCCCAAGCTGAATACCTACTTCTTACAAAGCAATTTTTTAGGAGTTACATCAGCATTAAATATAATTATTAACTTACTGAGATAATATGAAAGAAAACAGGAACAGTTACACACATCAGAGCATTTCATGTTCTCAAAGTAAAAGAATGTCATGTGGGGCCTCTACTGGTTTTTTGCCTCCCACTCTATACTAGGAGGAGTGGTTTTGAGACAAAGTGCTCTTAAGTCACTCTTGTTTTTTAGAAATCTGTAATGACTCCTTAGACACAAAACATATACATCTCCTCTTCTTCTTCTCTAAAGCATTTATCTGTTTTTTCACCCCATTATTACTGAATCCAAGATCACCTAATTGCCCTTATGTCTATTATTACTCTACCTTAAAATCCTCTCCCTTACATTTGGTTTAAATTTACTGCAAGATTCTGCCTTCAGCATTCTTTTCCTCAACCTTCTACAGCTGATTCCCAGCTCATTCCTCTGTTAAAGAATCGTAAATCAATAATCACATCTTTCATTGGTAAGATACAACAGTTCATCTTCCCATAAATGTTCTGTGGGCACCACAAATTTGACATGCCTACAACTAATCATTCACTTTGTACCCATAGATGTTATTCTCATCATAATTTCTATGGGCCAAAGCTACTTTTCCAATGAGACAAACTGTGCTAATCTTATAGGAAAGTAACAAAATGACTGGGCATAGAAGCACATACTTATAATACCAGCAACTCAGGAAGCTGAGTCAGTCAAGATCACATGTTGGTGACTAGCCTCAGCAATTTAGTGAGTTCCTGTCTATTAATAAAAAATAAAAAGAGTTGGGGATGTAGACCAGTACTAAAGTACCCCTGAGTTCAGTCCACAGTCAGTCATATATATATATAAATTGGGCTGGGGTTGTGATGAGGCACTGGGTTCGATCCTCAGCACCACATAAAAAATAAACAAAATAAAGTTATTGTGTCCATGTATAACTAAAAAATATTTTAAGAAATGTATGGAAATAAATTGAAATTTTTGACATATCAC
The DNA here is from genome assembly GCF_047511675.1 of Marmota flaviventris. Classification (NCBI taxonomy): domain Eukaryota; kingdom Metazoa; phylum Chordata; class Mammalia; order Rodentia; family Sciuridae; genus Marmota; species Marmota flaviventris. Next base: position 47,687,347 of record NC_092502.1, read on the forward strand.
TTTCTATTCTATTACTACTACTACTAATTTGTCAAGAACTACCATTTGTTTCGTGGGAACAATATCTATAAGATTTGTCTATTGCAGTTCCTCCCTTGAATTAACATATACAGATGAATCAGAATAGCATTAATATTGTGATTATCATTATATAGGATGGTAAGAAAAGAATTACTAAAATAAAACTTTAGTGAAGACATCCCATCCTCATGAATTTCAGTTGTTTCCAAATACTTCTTAAATAACATAAGGTGCTGGAAAAATAAGAAAGACTAATTCCAAAGCAAAAAGACATTGAGTTAGAAAATGAATTACAGTAGATGGGGCAGAGAGAGAAGATGCGAGGGGAGGGGAGGGGAGATAGTAGAGGATAGGAAAGGTAGCAGAATACAACAGTTACTAATAGGGCATTATGTAAAAATGTGGATGTGTAACCGACGTGATTCTGCAATCTGTATTTGGGGTAAAATTGGGAGTTCAAAACCCACTTGAATCAAATGTATGAAATATGATATGTCAAGAGCTTTGTAATGTTTTGAACAACCAATAAAAAAAAAGAAAAGAAAAGTACACACTCCAAAAAAAAAAGAAAAGAAAAGAAAATAGACTGAGGAAGAATCAAAATTATATAGCAAATATCTTTCATAAATAAGCTAAAGAACTCTGCATATTTGGTAAATTATTACTACTAATTTACATAATTTACATAAAAAACATAATGTCTTTGTCCAGATCATTACCCTATTAGACAACTTCTTTCTTTCCCTGTCCCCCTTTATATCATTCTATGAGTATGTGTGCATAAAAGGAATATATTGGCCAAGGATGCATTATATGGTACAATCGAATTTATGTTTATAGACATGATTCTGAGAAAATAAGTAGAGTCTGTGGCATGACAAGATTTGGGTGACCTCTGAAAGGCTGGGGAATTTCTGCATTGGGCCACTTCAGGACGAATGCTGTTGTGCATCTCTAAATAACATCAGGTCTTTTTGTGTCAATAACTGGCAAAGACACCTTAAGGGAGGTAATGCTATTTAGAATTAGCCTTTCTCAGTTTGTACCAATGAAAATTATTTATGAAAAAAGCCTTTTATGACCTATAGCTCTAGAACAAAAAATTATTCTTTCTTAGTGAAAGGTTCCATTATACCTAATAATAAAAATCACAATAATCCTTCAAGTCCAGATAAAAGTCTATTTTCTCTAAAGCCTTAATAAGCCATTTGAAAAGTTGTTTCTCTGTATTTTATTGTAATAAAATATGATGTCAGGTATCTGATATATTATAAACATTATATAGTATCTCCTAATATATTTTACTTTTTTGATGACTACAATGTGACTTCTTTTTTGTTGGGAAAAAAAGGCAGTATGGAATGAAAAATTCAATGCCCACTATTACTGGCACAAATGATTATTTTGAAAGACTGGGTGAAGTCTATAAATTTTTTGAGACCCATTTTCTTCCTCCATGAAGTAGCAATAATAATGATATTTCCTCAAACAAGTGGGCATGAGAAATTTACTGACTGACCTGAAAGTACTTTGTGATACTGTGTTCTCCAAATGTTACTTATTAGACACATTCCACTTGAGACCTAACCACAATTGTAAATATCTTAGATACTCAATAATTGCTTGCAGAGACAAATGTAATCTCAATACTTCCAGGTGAAATAAGAAATGTAATTAAAACAAAATGTAGAAAAGATATTATAAATGTATATATACACACGTACGTTGTTTTATAAATATATGGTTCTCCAAATGAATGTCAAGTAATAGAATATTGTATTGGCAGTGGTTCAATGTCTGGAATGTTCTGATTTAAACTAAAGAATATCTTTATCATTTTTATTTGGAGTTATCAAGAAAATAGAGTGTCGTCAGGCTTGATGGTATTGCCTTAGGATCTAAAACACAGAGCACATTTATAAAAGAGAGACAAATAAAAAGTGAATGAGAAAGGGGAAATTAATCACTAGGGAGAGACAAGGAGTATGCATCTTCAGCCTAATGAATACTATGATTGCACTTCCCTGCTCCCACATTAGTGCAGTAAGTGAATATCCAGAATAATAAGGAATCATTTTGCTCTACAGAAATTTTGATCTTAATATGAAGCATGAATATTTTCTGAAATGGGATCAGGTCTCCTTATACCTTAAGTTTCATGAGAAAATATGAGTTTGGTTTAGATGCTATATACTCCAAGTTTTATCTTTGTGGAAATTACAGAATGAAGGTACTGCTATAGAGAAACCTGAAACAGAAGAGATTCCTGTTGATCCTCAGGAAAAATTTTATCCCAATTATGTCCCATAGTTCTAAATATAGGACGCCATTAAATTGTAAATTGAGCAAAAACCTATAAAATTTTACAGGTGTCCTATATATAGAATGATGGAACATTATGTATTAACTGAGCCAAAAGTGATACTGCCTTTGTGCCCAAGAGATAGGAGACAGTGGTGCAGAAGATAAGATAAATATTTTGTGTAGAAACCAAGGAATTTCAATTTATCAATGGCATTTACTTCTAAGGGTCTGGAGGCAATATCCTGGTTACGGATATCATTATCTTCATGGATGAGTCAACCATTGTTTCTTAGCAAAGACATGTAAGTTGAAGATGGCTTCTCCAGGAGTTTTTAATGAGCATGCAAGAGAAAAAAAAATATATAGGGCAGAACTAACAGCAATCATGACAGCATTCACTCAGTGCTTACTATGTGCCACAAAATGTGCATATGAACTATTTTGTGGCACATAGTAAAGCACTGAGTGAATATATATATATATATATATATATATATATATATATATATATAAAATTACTAATTTCTAACAACAACCCATGAGTTGTATACTTATATTATTTCAGTTTTACAGGTACAGATATGGAGGCAAAGATTACAGCTTAGTTTTATAGATGATATCAGTTGGCTCTGAAGACATTGCTTCTAATGATTGAAAATGAAAATAATGCCTCCATGCTACATATAGCTCATGCGATAACTGAGGTCAGCAGTCTGCTCATGAACAGTTCTGCCAGATAATCCATTTAGGAGTGCCTGCTAACTATCTGAATCCCCAAAAATAAATGAGGATCTATATGAATAAGTGGGGATAAAAATTTGTTATGGACTTCCACTGCCAAGCCCAATTTTTTTCTATATCTCACTATCCTGAAAGTACAACTAAAATCATGGTGCCCTGGATATTTGGAAGATACACATGAGTCTTCTGAGAAAATTTCTCTGATTTCCTAGAATCCAGGAGGAGTGGGAAGAAAACATTTCTATATTGCTACTTTATTCCACATGGTATTTCATCAAATCTATTCTCACTATTATAAAACTCTAATCTTTCTTTTTTTATTATTTACTTCCTATTGATTGTAGACTTCTCTTGCACAATAGATGATCAAAATATGTGTCAAATATCAGAGAAGAAGAAGTGGAAGATACACGAGGAAGCTAGAGACAAGAGGCTGACTTCATAGCATGTTTCTAATAGCACTTCTTTGTGATAGGTTGGGGTCACTTTTCTGTAGAAAATGTTAACAAACAGTGAGGTATTTGATAACCTAACTTGTCAGATATTTTTTTCTCCTTTCATGAATTATCTCCACTGCAACATGAGTGAGGCATCACTTCTGTTTGTGAAAAATTGCTTCCATATTCTTCTGCCTTACTATAGTGCAAATAAATAATAACAATTTAAAGCAATGCTTCTTAAACCCAGCCTTTTTGTAGTATGATCCACTTTAGTGGTATTGTGGTATGTGCAAAATCCTTTTTAGAATGGTGTTTTTTAACATACATTGGAGAAAAGATAGCCTCTTCAACAGATGGTGCTGGGAAATCTGGAAATTCTTATTTAGTACAATGAAATTTAACCCTTATCTCTCATTCTGCACAAATCTCAAATCAAAGTGGGTCAAAGACCTAGGTATTAGACCAGAAACCCTATACTTGCTAGAAGAAAAGTTATTTCCAACACTCCAATATATCAGCTTAGGAACTGACTTCACGACAAGACACCTAAAGCACAAAAAAAAATAAAATCAAAAACAATAAATGGGATGGTACCAAACTAAAAATCATCACAGCAAAGGAAATAATCAAGAATGTGAAGAAAGAGCCTATAGAATGGGAGAAAATCTTTGCTACCCATGCCTCAGATAAGGCATTAATTTCCAGAATATACAAAAAAAAAAAAAAAAAAAAAACTCAACAAACACCAAAAAAAAAAATGACTCAGTCAATAAATGGGCAAAGGAAATAAACATTTCTCAATAGAAGAAATATGAATGACCAACAAATGTGTGAAAAAATGTTCAACATCCCTAGCAATTACAGAAATGCAAATTAAAACTACACTGTGATTTCATCTCACCCCGCCAGAATGGCAATTATCAAGAATACAGTAATAATAAATGTTGATGAGGATGTGGGGAAAGGGTACACTCATATATTGTTGGTGGGACAGGAAATATGTGCAACCACTTTGTAAAGCAGTATGAGCATTTCTCAAAAAAAAAAAAAAAAAGAAAGAAAGAAAGAAAATAGGGATGAATTCATACTTTGACCCAATTATCCCACTCCTGGGTTTATATCCAAAATAGTTTAAATCAGCACACTACAGTGATACAGCCACATCATTAGCAACTCAATTCACAATAGCTAAGCTATGGAACCAACCTAGATGCCCATTAACAAATGAATGGATAAAGAAATTGTGGTACATAATGCAAATGAAATATTACTCAGCCATATAAAAAGAATGACTTTATTACATTCACCTGTAAATGGATGGACCTGGAGACTATTATGCTAAGTTAAACAAGCAAATCACCAAAAACCAAAGATTGAACATTCTCTCTGATATGTGGATGCTAAATCACAACAAATGGAGGAGGGAGAATAAAAGCTCAGTGAATTAGACAACAGGGAATAAAGGGAAGGTGGGGAGACAGGAATAGAAAAGACAGTGGATTGAATCTGACATTATTTTCCTGTGTACATATATGAATACACCACAGTGAATCTCACCATTCTATATATCCATAAGCCTGGCATCCTAATTAGAATAAGAATATTTCTTATATAAATATATCAAGATAGATTCTACCATCATGTATAACTAAAAAAAAATAAATAAAAATGGAAATAAAAAAAGAATGGTGTTTTTAGCTATATTGAATATTTAGGTTTTTATTTTATTATTTTTTTGTATGTGTGTGTTTATGTGTATGTACTTGGGACTGAAGAACCTTAGGGTGCTTTATCAATGAGCTATACCCTCCTTCCTTCTTGTTTTTTAATATGAGACAGCCTTTCTAAGTTACTGAGACTGACCTCAAAGTTGTGGTCCTCCTTTCTCATTCTCTAGAGTCACTGGGATTACAGGTGTGTACCACCACACCTGTCTTTGCTATATAATCATTTTTTAAATAAAATTAACAGATGTAATTTATATTAAAGTACTGCTGTTATACTAATATTTTTTAAATTATAAAATAATAATAGATTTTTTATGTGTATAGTATACTAAATAAAGTTCTGGTAGCAAGTCCAGTAATTATTTCAACTTACAGTAAAGATAAGAGTACAGGACATTTCACCATATTTGTAACAACTGCAAAACGATATGGCAGACATTTCCTGTGACATTCATGGATATCAAGTCACTGCTGCTACTTACATTATGGTTCATGGTGCATCTACTCACAATTGAAAGAAATGCTAAATTTCAGTTATAACATAGTGAAAACTAAAGATGTAAATTTTTTCCATCCTTAATTGACTGTCTTGAGGACTCTGTGAATCTAAATTTCAGAAGGCTGAATGAAATGCTATTCTTTGCAGAGATTTTGCTTCTGATTTTTAAAATTATAAATAATAAATTGGTAAATTTTAAATATCAGTTACTAGGTTGGAGAGAATTTGAGTGAGATACTGTCTTTTTCCTATTCCTAAAATCATGACAGAAAATGAAGTACCTGTTGTCAAGCTGATGTTCCTAAAATCTCTATATTTCTCAGCATTTGCCATCAGAGGGGCAGTGAAATTTACAGTTGTTGTGCAAGTAGAGTAATGAAATTAACAAATTAAAATCATATTTGAGTCAGTAGGTAATGGTTTATCTAGTTATGTACAAGAAACTAAAGAAAGAAGTCATAGGACAGGTAAATTTGAAGTAGAGATATCTGGGCACACAATGGAGGACTCACAAAGCACATGTGTCCTAAAGAATCTAATAGCAGCTTGATAATAAGTTCACCTCCAGAATGCCCAACTTCTTCCAAAATTGTCAAACTTTTTTTTTCCCCTATGCAATGTTAACCCTGTGGATAGCCTGAAAATCAATCAATCTTCTTCTGTAATGGGATTGTAGACTCTGTATAAGTTAAGTTTGTTTTGTTTTGTTTTTGTGAAATTTTAGCTAAATGAGGCCATTAAATTTTACTTTAAAACCATATTAAATACATTGCCCTTAAAAAATCAGCTGTTATAGATAAAACCAATGTGTCTCTTAATCCTGTCCATAACCAGAAGTTTCTTCTCTTGATGCGATGTATAAGTTGGTGAGTATCTACATATTTTTTCTGTTACGTATATAGCTGGTTTATTAGTTTATTTTCCTGTAATGTAGATGGTATAGTACGTATAATTTAAATTTTTTTCTTAATATAATTATGATATCTTTCCATGTTAATACACATATATCTATTCTTCTTAGCCAATGGGTATGGATAAACTATATATTTATCATCAGAAACAATACAACAGTGAGCATCTTTTTTCAAATTTCTTTAATATCATGTGCTTGCTTCCATAATATATAAACTAATCAGTGGTTTGGCTGAGTTTTCATATGTACATTGACAAATGTATAAAAGATACTTCCAAATTGCTCTCCAAAAGGCATAGATTCATAGTCTCACATGCAGTTGGCAAGACTTCCAGCGTCCCATACCCCTACTAACACCTGATTTCATGATATAAAAGGACTCCAGGCCTTTATTCTGTGGTCAATCATAACTTAAAAAATGTTAAAGTAATTCCAAACAGGAATTCCAGGGGCCTCTTGTTCCAGATGAACAAGTTCTGTATGTTCATTAATCAATGCTAAGGAAAGCTCAAGAAAGTGAGGAAAGTCAGTAGGAAATACATCCTAAAGGGCTAAATCTAATGTTAGTTATTAGTCTGAAAAGAGAGGGAGTGGGAGAGTGAGAAGAAGACCCTGAAAAGGGATTGTTGGGGAAGATTGAAAAGCAATAAAGCTAACAAATTCATGAAAGATATGTGGTTATGCACCAAAAGCTATAGTAGATGCTCTGGTAGGTGGCCATAGGGTGCCATAAAGAAGCTCCAGACCTAGGAAGAAAGGACGTAATGGACATTTACATTCAGGTATGGCATCTGTTAGGACAAAGGTGTTGTGGGCACTTGAGAAGGGACACCTGCTCTCAGGACATGAGTAGGTAAGGCAGAGGCCAGCTGAAAGTTGCCATAATTTCTAACACAACCACCTCACTGGAATTTGGTGTTTAAATGAAATCTGGATACAGCATAATAAAGAGGCTGTTCTCATAACCATGTAATGGAACAGCCTTATAACTCGGACAACTTCTTAATGAGCTCCTTTGGGACTTGGATGGTATTCAACATGGTCCTGCCTACTTATGAATTTTATACTCTAAAAAAATCTTTGATGGAGAAGGTTCCGATATCTTTAAAACATTGAAAAAGGGGGAAATGTAACTACTACAATGATAAAAGAGGCAAATGAGAATATTTGAAAGTTCTATTTTCGTTTATTGAATATGCAGTTAACTCTTAGAACATGCAAAGAATGGAATGTGTGTAATGCTGTATATAGAAGTGGACTAAAAAATAAAACTCTGTAGCTACAAAGATATGACATAGAGTGGCAGGATGGACGTACATGTGCTTACGTATACTCCTGTTTATACAAAGCATCTGCCCAATGCCAAAGTCTCTGGGTACATTTGCATAATTAAAAACAGAAACACAATTAGTTCGCTGCAACAACAGCAATAACTAGATTCTGTCCCAACATAAAACTCTCTGAACATTCTGGAGGAAATACATTTTCTTAGTGAACTCTCTAATGAGTTGAGCGAGTTATTGAGGTCTATTCAGTGGCCTGAAGATCACTGTTTTGAACCAACCTAGATGTGGCATTTTATAGAATAAGAGCTTTGGCTAGGTATATCTTTTCAAATATAGAACTTTGCTTAGTGACCAACAGGGTTCTTTAGAAAATAAAGAACTTCTTTGATTAGTAGATTGAAGCAATACTTTCCAGTTGCACCCAGAAACATTTAGAGAGTGTGGCTTTGCTGTTTCCATTGTATTTTCCACGTGAGGCATCCATTGCAGGAGGAATTTCAAAGAACCAGCTGCTGTTACAGACAGCTGGAACAACTCTACACTCCTGAGTGCTCCCACTCTCTCTTTCTCCACCCCCTCTTCCATGTAATGGGTATTGTAGGGGTATAGAATCTCTGGCATATTTTCTCCTCTAGTTTCAGTGTGAACATTTATGAAGTTTATTTCCAAATTCTGTTCTGTGTACCTTCACAAAACTCAATTACGGCTCCCATCATATTTAAAGTCTTAACTATCTTGGTTTCTTGGCTGTATTCAAGCATAGTGCTGGTCAAATTAATGAACCAAATTAATGAAGTAATTGCTGATAGAGAAGAGGCAAGAAGGACACAGAATTTTCCTTTCTACACACTACACACTCCTGTGAATGGGTGTTCTGCAGGGTGAACAAGGCTCTTGCATAACTTGAGTCATTTGAGGCAACAAGGACTCCTTCGCTCTCTGTATGGGAACAGGACTGAGTTTGTGTCCACATTAGTGTGGACACAAACCAGAAAGCACATGCTCTTGCAACAGAAGTACATCATGTCTTCTCCACTCTCTCTAATGTTTGTAAAACAGAGTCAGGGACCTGGCTGAGTCAGAGCACAAGAAACATTAGAAGCAAAACAATTACCGTATTACGCTATTGAGTCTTTGTGATATTCTAGCTTCATAAATTAACATGTAAAGCATTAAAATTTTCCAACTCTGATGGATGTAGGCGGTATGTTTTTAATTAAAAACATCCATTGTCCCAGAGAGATGATTTGGTGCCTAGGGTGAGGATTTTCCTAGTGAAACCCTGGAACTTGGGCGCGTTTATTGGCTTTGGACTTTTGGTTTCCTTTGGTCCTGATTGCCCCTTTCTGTAGAGCACACTTACATGTACGAAGAAACCCTAACCTCATACATTTATAGTACATTAAACATGTTGACATAAAACTAGATTGAGAAAAGGATTAAAACTTAGTTTAAAATATACACAAAGACAAAAAAGGCACCTCCTTCCACAATTGTCCTTTAGGGAATAAGTATGGTTACCCTTCACTCCAGTTTCCGTAGCTTTATTTTCTGCACCACCTTGCAAAGTGTGAGACAGCCATAGACTGAATGGGCAACATTCATACTTATAACCTTGAAGACCGTTACAGCCAAGTTCAGCTTCAACTCAGCACTTGCCCCCACTCCTCTGTGTGTCTCCCTTGCACCATTTGTGTGCATGCCTCTATAGGCTATTAAAATTTAAATTCCAGTTAAAACCTCAATCATATTTTTATTCATCTTTGTGTATCTTCCAACCTAATCTCTGACAGTGCTTTTTAATCAGTAGCAGTTCAATAAATATTTGGTGGAGGGAGAAGTAGAGGACAGTATTTCCCAAAGTGAGCTAGATAGCATGATTATAGATAGCAAAACAAACTAGCCTTTTTATCTCAGTAGTATGGTTTTATGTTTATTATTAAAAGGTCACACAGATCTGTACCTTCAATGATATTTAAGGACAAATAAGTTAAAAATATAGATAAATATTCAAAAATCAAATATTAATAATATTAAGTACTAAGAGCTTTTATGTGGATGTGCTAAAAATTGGGACTGAAAAAACAGTGATATGAGGAAACTAAAGGGTCCATCACGGATCAGTATTTATTATCAGTGAGTTCAGTGTAAAAGAGCTGAGAGGCTAAAGTGAGCTTCAGAACAGGGGCTAGGATACAGAATCTTGAGCCATACTGGGAAACTGGGCCTGGAATTATTCTAAATATTGACTTTCTCATCTAGGAAAACACCTCCTTGAGCAAAATTGGGTAGTCTATCCTGTGCCTGTAAGTTCAAACATGAGAACAAAATGACGGCATTCAAGGATGTTCGTATGTATTTTGAAGGACTATTTTTTGTTGTTGTTGAACTGTTATTATTTTCTGTATAACTTCTTTTTGCTCGCTCTTAACATATACAGGATGGCTGTGATCCAATTTACTGCCAACCACAATATGATCTGTCTCTTTATTACATAGGCCAGAATGTGAGAATAAACTTAATTTTGGATTCTGGCAAGTCAGATCTTGATATGCTTTGACTCCCCTGGTAGTAATTCAAGCAAGTTTCAATGTCCTTACAGAGTGTATGGATGAAGGTTCTTTTTACAGTTTTTCCACCTGCAGAAATTGAAGTTTTAGATAATACATTTCTCTTGGTAAATAACACATTTTATATAACAAGTTTATGTTCCATTATGTTCCTCATGATGATATCTTTCTATTAAAGATTTCTTGAGTACCTACTGCCCTGCTTCTCCAACACACACAGATTTATTCTGCTTTCATGAGCTCTAAAGTAGTAAGCTGCTCTTACAAAGGCTTACGGTAAATATAATTGAATTTTATATCCAATGTACATAAAGTAAGCCCTCCATACTCAGGGGTTTTGCACCTGTAGATTTATCCAACCAAATATTGAAAACTTTTAAAAAACTACATCTGTACTTATCAATTATAGAAGGTGTACTTCTCATTATTATCTAAGCAATATGGGAAAACTATTATTTACATAACGTTTTCATTGAATTAGTCATCTAAAGATGACTTCTAGTATGTGGAAAGATATGCACAGATTAAGTGTGAATACTATACCACTCATTATAAGGGATTCCAGCATCCTTTAATTTTGATATCTATAGAGTCCTGGAACCAGTCACCAACAGATACCAAGAAATAACTGTATTCATAATGCTATCATGTTACTAAAATCCATGCAAAATACAATTTATAACTAATAGCATCTTTTCAATTAGGTATAGCCTTACTCACCTATAGTCCTTTTGAATCCTAGTGTTCATGTTCTCTTGCTTTCCTATATGTAGTTTTACCTATGAAACGTTCTGAATAAAACTATGTATATTTTTCTTATATATTTTACCTTTTTCTCTAACTAACTTTCTTAATATGTCACTTTGTGGGACCTGTATGGCTGATATTAAAGAAGTTACTTTTGCTATATTTGAGGCCAGCTTAAACTATAAAATGAAAAGATAATTTTACTTCATTCCTTGCATGAAATAACATGAATTAGAATGGTCTAATATGAAATGTAATTGCTCCTGAATACTTGAAACTGGCCTCAGAGGAATGGCATTTGAAGATCTCAGTGGGACATTAATTCAGTTGAAATTGTTATGTCCCTCAGGTCAGCCCCTAACATCCCAATTTTTCTTCAGTGATATAATATGATACCATGGAAGTATGTTCACAATCAAATTTATTCTCCTAAGGAGATGATACAGCAAATCTTTTCTTCACCTAGGTCAGTTGGCATGATCTAAGCAAAATGCCTTATTAGATGAAATGTTCCCAATTACTCAGTGAATTAATACAAATCTGTTTATCTGAATCTACAGCTGGCAGTGTGAACCCTTCTCTAAGTTCATTGCTAACCCTCTAAAAGAAGAAGGTCACATTGCTGAAAGAAGGAAAAAAGAAAGATGACAAAGAATAATCAATGCAATTCATTAGGACTCACAACATACTTTTGAATAATCTGGCAATCAACTAGATTTTGTATTCCAAAGGGACAGCTAAGAAAGCATTAGTGTATTTTTTGAAAATATTCTCTTGAGGATACAAAATACACTTTTTGCCTTAATACCTATGAGTCAGCAAACTAGTATTCTCAGTCATTGTTTAAGGCATTTAGTTGCCTGAAGAGTCTATTTCAGTTTTGTAGTCAAAGCATAGTCACAAGAAAGCAAACTTTTTTCAGAGTCTATCCTGAACCAGCCAGTACAGTAGAAACAATGACACATATTTTCTTAGCCTTCTAAATAAGAATATGAGTGAACTGTTAGTATCTCGGTTTTCCAAAGGAGACTATTAAGGCTCGGAATCACTATTCTCAAAGCTATAGATCTACAAGGTGGAGAAATGGGGATTTTAACATACACTAGCATGGTTCCAAATCCAGTATTCTCTATACCATATTATTATTTATAAAATACTTGGTCAGACCATAAAAATTACTGTTTTTATTAAACAAAGCAACAAAGATAGGTAACTTCACCTGATTTAAACTAGCAAATCTGCAGTTGTTGGGCTTTAGGTGAAACAAACAAACAAACAAAAATCTGATTTCATGTGTTTGCTTGGTAACAAGAGAGGGACTATGCTCTTGGAGAACCACAAAACCTCATTTAGTAGCTTTCAAGAATTTTATGAGTGTTAAGTATAAGGACACATACACTTCTAGCAAGGGAGTAAATCAGTGTTTGCCAAAGTTTTAAGTACATAAAATCGCCTGGAGATCTTGTTGACAAAGACTCCAATCCACTAGTTCCGAGAAGGGTCTGAAATACTGCATTTCTAACAATCTCCAGGTGATGTCATGGTTGTTGGTATGGGAACTATGCTTTCAATACCTAGAAATTAGGCAACTATTCTAAAAAATGTGCATTGAATTTTTAAGAATTGTTTGGCACTATCGTAGCTGTCTCTAGTCTACAAAGCTGCTAAAAAGAAGTTTGTTCTATGTCATGCCCTCAAAAGCCAAGAAATTAGGAACAAGAAGCAAGAAATTAGAACTCAAAGTCTGTGTAAGACTCTCCATAGCACACACATGGGCCCTGCTCTTTCTCTAGCAGAAGCTTCTTCCAGCTCTAAATCTAAGAAGGAAATATTTAGGAAATGCTCACATCATCCTAGATAGATACCACCAACTCTAGGCTAGTTTATGTTAGTTGTAAACACTGGTAAATAATACTTTTAAGTCCCAGGTGTAGTTAAAGTAGATCAATGAATCAATGGACTAGTAATCTTAAGGAGCTATGTTTTTATCAATAATAAGGGCACTGTGAAAATTTAGGCAAATCATAATCAATCACTTCATAAAGAATATAGATTACTATTTGTCTTATCTTTTGCTTACTAACAAACCACCTTAAAATGTAATGGCTTAGAACAATAAATATTTAACATTGCTAGGAATTCATTAGGATGGGGTGAGGCTGAGTGGCTAGGATGGCCTGAGGCTTGAGGTCTCAACTGAGATTGCTCTGTCATCTCAATGGCTAAAGTCCTCCTTTATGTGGTCCTTCAGCCTTAAAAGGAAAAGCTTGGAATTCTTTACATCGTGCTTTTAGGTTTGCCAAAAGCAGAAGAGGGAAGCACCGGTGTGCAAGCTCATTTTTTAACTTTTTTGTTACCTTGGATTGAACCCAGGGACACTTTACCACTGAGCTACATCCCAGGCTCTTTTCGATTTGTTATTTTGTTTTGTTTTGTTTTTAGTTTTTGTGTTGTTTTGTTTTTTGAGACAGAATCTCACTAAGTTGCTTAGGGCCTTGCTAAGTTACTGAGGCTGGCCTTGAACTTGTGATATGCCTGTCTCAGCCTCCCACAGGCCGGAGGCACCATGTCCAGTTGCAAGCTTTTTTTAAAGCAGCTTTTAATCTTTTGCAAAGAAAATCAGAAGTTCAAGCTAAAACCCAAGGAGTGGACATTATTACTTGCTGGGACAAGCTGTGACACACTTTGGGATTCTTTTCAATTTAGAAAACTTTGCTCTCTGGCTACAATGAGCCCTCTCTCAATGAAAAGTAAAATATGCTTGTACCTATCTCATGAACCTTTTAGTCTCATCCAATATTGTCACCATGTCTTAATGCAGATGAGACCTATGAGATGGGTTCTTCTTCCAGAAACATGTCAATTAAATATACAAGTTGCTTGCTTTCCACGTCTCCCATATGCAATGTTGAGACAGGGACTGAGTAACTATAATATATATATTCCCATCAGGAAGAAGAGAGGGAAGAAAAGGTCAGTCACTGATCCATCCAGGCTCATATTACCAGATTCTGCTACTCTTGGGGCAGAACAATGATTCCCACTTACAGTTCAGTTCCGGCCCTCAGGATCAGCTACCCAATATTCTGTATTGCATTTGACGCCACCACTGGATTTTCACTCTTCCCACTGAGATAGTTTTTCCTTTTTTTCCATGAGAAATAGCCTTTAGCCCTTGTTTGCTGCTACATAATTTTTTTCACCGTGTTTTCATTTTTGTTTGTTTGTTTTCATTATTGGAAACTGAACCACAGGCTAGGCAAGACCTCTGCCACAGTGCTACACCCCCACCCCTTCACCCTGCTTTTTACAATAGACAGCTTAAGGGCCATTGGTCAGTTTTTCTATTTAAATTATCTCTGGCACTTTTAGACTAAGGAAGTTTTTCTACTAATCGCATTTTGGTCTACTTCATTCCCTGAAATCCATATCTTCAATTATTTTTCAGAGCAGTCTTTTTCTATGTAGGGATCATGTGTTAAATTATTATGGCACCATACTGTTGTGTCCCTTCACTTTTAATATTGCTACATTTTCTAGGAGTCATTAACAACAGACCTTTTAGTCACATTTTTTTGTTTTATCTTTGATTCTATACCTGGTTAAACAGTGAAAAAAAATTATAAGCTAGAAAGACCATTTGATGTTTTAATCACACAAGTCCTGGCACCTCTCTCAACTCTTTTTATAAACAGAATACTTCCTTCTTTAGCTTGGTGGTTTCTCCCTCTGTTTACCATACATAGCTATAACTTCCTTTCAGTGTTCTATTTGGAGATTTTCTTAACCAATATTCAAATTGACTAGATATATTTTCTTTCTTCCAAGTTGTCACAGGAACAGGTTTGCCAATTGTTTTTCTGCTGTATAACCTGAGTTTCTATTTTTGCAGCATGCTGTCAGAATTTTTGTTTCATTTTCCTAGAATTTACTAAGAGTTTCCTACACATTTTCTGCCTTTACTAAAATGTATTTATGATTTCTAATCTCTTCCTTCTACCTAATTCCAAATACAATGATAAATATTTTAGATTTTTTTCAGTAGCACTTTGTTCTTAGGAATCAACTAATTTCTCAGCTTTTGCTGGGCAAGAAATTATCTTAATACCTAGCAGTTAAAGTGATTTTTTTTAATTATGTGAATTTCGGAGGGTCATGCTTGTGGTCTGTGTTCTTGTGTGGGGTGGTTGAAAGTCTGAGGACCTCTTTCCATAGGCTTTCTCAGCCATGAAACACAGTCAAAGCTTCTGCCCAGAGTTCCTAGAAGCAAGAGAGAACTATTTCCAAGAGCTAGTACCTTCTAAAAATGTCGATTTTATTATATTTGTTAATGTGTCATTACAAATTAAAGTCACATGGCCAAAGAGAGATTCAAAGAATAAATAGATTCCACAGCCTTAGGAAGGTATTTATGTGTATTTTTCCATATCTACTATACTATCCCTCACACACAAAAAAAAATCTGTTTAAACAAATAAATAATCAACTTAACATGGAATATAATATCAGAATTTATAGTTCATGAAATATACACAAATATATACATACATAAATAACAAATAAATAGGTTTAGATGTATACATAAAAATACATCATATAGATAGATAGATAGATAGATAGATAGATAGATAGATAGATATAGTGGGTATGTATGTGTATTCCTAAATAAAATGTGTCTAATCTGAATTAAAAGCATGAGAGTCTTATATTATTTGATAAATCCTAAGAATTTTTCTTCATTCAGTTTATAGTTATAGTATGTGTTTCATTTGGGTAATGACCTTTTAAGATGGGAAATCTTTGAAATCATACTATATGTTTATATATGTAATTTACCATCTCTATTTTCATGCATTCCACAAGTCAAATTTCAATTTGTTTTTTAATACAAGGTCAGAGAATCCACTCCAATTTTTAAATGTATTTTTAGGAACATCATTCCTATACTTAGTGTAGTATTTACTTTCTACATGAAAATGCATGTCAGCTAGAATGTTAGCAAATGTAGAATTGAGTTTGCTACCTCACCAGATTTTTTTTTTTGAGTGCTCCAATTTAAATTATACACTTAAATCTTTCCAAGTAAAACAAATAATATTTTACATAATTGGGATTTTTTTTCCATCTAAGAAATTTGTCCAATTGCTTCAATATTGAAAATTTAATTCATCTTAGAAAAAATAGTGCATGTGTAATCATGAAGGTTATCCATTACATTGCCAGCATCTGGAACACGTGAATATGGAGATATTTTGACAACATAATTACAAAGCAGTACTGTGAATTTTATATGTCCATGACAACTCAGAGCATAGTTTTAATTTATGACAACACTTCAATTAACATAGAACTTATTTATCTAGTAACTGTAATGAACATAATAAATGTCTGTGAAGTAAAAAGGAGGCTCAAAAATAAGTGTCATCAGATCCCATACCCAACTCCTGAGACTCTCTCCAGGACCAGTGTGTCTTGTTTTATCAAGTAATTCATTCAGCAAATAGTTTTGAACAACCCAAATCACATCAAGAGGCTGAGACTAAAATTGTGGAAAAACCAGACACAATCCTGTCCTCCTTGCCTTTACTGATGAGGAGATGACATGGGCAAGGGACCTGACAATCTCAGCACTGTGAGGTTACAATTAGATGCACTGCAAAGAAAAGTTCTTGATAACAGAACACAGGAACTGCAAGCCAGTTCTGAGGGACTGAGAGAAAGATTCTGCAAGAATCATTGTCTACACTGAAGTTTCGAAAATGATTGAAAATTCCCCAGGTGAGGAATGTGGTAAAGAGGGACAGGAAAGAAGCCAAGCTGTTCATGTCTAGGAACACTGTGTGCAAAGATCTCTAGAAGGAGAGGACATCTCTCCTGAACTCCCCTCAGGTCTGCCACTGTGCCAGGCTCAAACAGGCTGTTTACCTCTGTCTGGAATTTCTCTTCATCCCACATTATTCCAAAGTTCCACATTCGTTTGTTAAAACTACACATAGTCTCATTTCTGCCCTAATCCTATATATCAGCTCTGTAGAAAATAAAGACAGAAATTAGGTTATGTATGCCAGTTTGCTGCTTCTGTAGAACAAAGGGCTTGGCCTTTGTAACGTTTATTACAATTGTACCAAATAAGGGAAAAAAATGAGCTATTTAAGCAGTAGTTTACTTGCCTAGTTTCAAAGCTCCAGGCTGACCTCAAGCTTCTGGGCTTGATTTTCCTGTCTTTATCTGCAGAATAGCTGGAACTACAAATGTGTGTCAAGGCATCCCACTGACTATGACCATTTTAGTAACTTCTGCTTATTCAAAGTATTTCAGAGTAGAGACTCTTTAGCTCTTGTATTAGATGAATGAATGAACAAATAATGGAGCACCCAGGGTTGCTACCCTCATATTATTATTTCTTTTAATCTCTAGAAGCATTGAGCAGCCCTGATACAGGAGTGGATGATACATCTTCAATTTATTGAATGCTGATGTTTTTAGGAAGTCTGTGAAGAAAAAAAATGTCATAAGAAAATTGGAAAAGAATTATTGATGAAGTAATATTCTACAGGTTCTAAGTCAAAAATTAAAGTGAATAAAATTGATAAAGATAGAAAAAATGCAGAAAATCTTTGGCACCTGGACCTCACCATTAATCCCCAGGATATATAAAGAACACCAAAATAATAATAATAATAATAATAACAACAACAACAACAACCACCCAATCAATAAATGGGAAAAGGAACTGAACATAAATGTCACAGAAAAAGGAATATAAATGGTCAAAAATATGTGAAAAAATACTAAACATCTCTAGCAATTAGAGAAATGCATATCAAAACTTCACTGAGATTCCACCTCACTCTAGCAAAATGGCAATTATGAAGGATACAAGTAACAATAAATGTTAGCAAGGATGTGGGGGAAAAGGCACACTCATACATTGCTAGATGACTGCAAATTGGTGCAACCACTCTGAAAAGCAGTATGGTGATTCCTTAAAAGACTTGAAATGGAGCCACCATTTGACCCTATTATCCCACTCCTCAACATACATCCAAAGGGCCTAAAATCAGCACACTATAGTGATATAGCCACATCAATGTTTATAGCAGCTCAATTCACAATAGCCAAGCAATGGAACCAACCTAGGTGCCCTTTAACAGATTAAGGGTAAAGAAAATGATGTATTATACACAATGGAATATTACTCTGCCATAAAGAATAATGAAGTTGTAGCATTTGCCAGTAAGTGGATGGAACTGGAGACTATAATGCTAAGTGAAATAAGCTAATCCCCCCAAACCAAAGGCCAAATGTTCTCTCTGATATATGGATACTAACAGAAAATAAGTCAGGTGGAGGAAAGAATAGAAGTTGTTGGATTAGACAAAGGGAATTGAAGGGAAGGGTTGATGAGAATAGGAAAGACAGTAGAATTAATCAGTCATAACTTTCTTTTGTTCATATATGAATACAGGACCAGTATGACTCCACATCATGTACACACAAGAATGGAAAATTACATCCCATGTAGGTATAACTAAAAAGAACAAAAAAGGATAGAAAAAAATGCAAGTTTAATTGGACTGAAGACCTCAGAAAATGTTTTAAAAAGAGTAGGAAAAAATAGGAGTAGAGAATAGGTTAATGAGAAAATAATGAATGATTTTCTCCAAATATCCCTGTTAATATTTCCCAGGAGAATACATCTTAAATGTTAAAATGCAATAGAAATAATGCAGTGAAGTAAACCAGGCACATAAAGGCACATACTGAATGGTCTCACTTATATATGGAATCTTAAAAGAGGTGATTTCATAGAAGTTAAGAACAGAATAGTGGTTTTGAGAGACTGGAGAAAGGAATGAAGGATAGAGAAAGATTAACCAACACATGCTGAGTTAGAGTTAGATGGGAGAAAGAAGTTCTGGTGTCTATTTTTATACTATAGGGTAAACATAGATGATGACAATGAAATGTGTGTGTGTGTGTGTGTGCGCGCGCGCACACGCTTGTGTATACACACATATAATTCTATATATGTTGTTTTAGAACTGTAAGAAAGGAGTTTGAATATTTTCACCAAAAAGAAATAAATGTTTAAGGAGCCATGTTTTTCCTAATTGGAATATTATACAATATGTGTATTCATGTATCAAAACATCACATGGTGCCTGACAAATATGTATAATTTTTGTACCATTAAAATAAATTAAAATGTGATTGAATATATATCTCTCTCTCAATATAAACTTTTAATCCAATATTCATAAAGGAAAATTTTATTTATGTTCTTATAACTGCATAATATTTTAAAACTATTAATCTTTTTTTTTTTTTTTTTTTGTACCAAGGACTGAACTCAGGAGCACTCAACAACTGAGTCATATCCCCAGCCCTATTTTTGTATTTTATTTTGAAACAAGGTCTCACTGAGTTGCTTAGTGCCTTGCTTTTGCTGAGGATGGCTTTGAACTTGCGATCTTCCTGTCTCAGTCTCTCAAGCAGCTGAGAATACAGGTATGTGTTGCCACACCCAACCTATTAATCTTTTTAAACTTAGATTTTTATCACCTTTTACATGCAAGTAGCACCAAAAGAGGCAAATAATTAAACTTAATTTTAACTTCAATGATGTCTCTCTCATTGCACATTTCCTACTTTCACTTTATTTGGCTACACATATCATGCTAAAAAAACTTGTAGGATTTTTTCTAAAAAAATATTTTTATTAATATTCTTAGATTCCCCACCATAGGTAAGTATTTAGCTCTTTTATTAACTTTTTATTGACACTACACACATGCACCTTTTCATACTTTCATAGTCCCTAAATATTTTGATTTAAATCAGTAGGCAATATTTATATTAATTTATATTATTATTTACTACACAGTGTATTTGAACATCATCTGGAAAAAGTATTCTTTGTCTTTCTTCCATATATCATTCTTAGTTTCTTGTCTCCCAAATCTTCCTTTCTTATTTTAAGCCTTTATTAAAGGAGATTCCAGGCTGCAATAACTTCAAAGACAATATACATGGGATCATAGAAAAACTTTACATTATCATATTTTTAGGTAGGAAAATAATTCTTCCTTTGAAATTATTTCTCTTCAGAATTTTGAAGGAATTTGCCTGTTTTCCAGTTTCTGGTTTTAATGTTGATAAAGTCCAAGTTATTTGTATATTATATTCTTATTGCTTTGGGACACACTTTTTCCCTCCCAACCCATGGGAAGCTGGTAACAACCTGCCTAGACCTTAGAAATTTTATGATTATGCAATTTGATGTGATTTATCTTAACCATGTATATGGGTGATCATCAAGTCTTTCAATATGATAATTGAAGTTTTTTAATTCATGAATTATTTTTGGAAAATTTTATAGATGATTTCTTCCATTAGTTTTTCTATTGTCATTTCAAATAGAACTTCTTGCATTCAGAGTGTACTGTTTTGAATAATTCATCCAATTTCTTCTATTTTTCTCATGAATTCTCCAAACTATGATTTTTGTTGTTGTTGTTGTTGCTCAATTTCAAGGGATATTTCTTTGACTTAATTTTCTGGTATTCTGTAAATTTTTGTTCCTGCTATAAATTTTTAAAAATTTTCAAGTGCTATTTTTTTGGGGGGTGGGGTACAGGAGATTGAATTACTCAGGGGCACTTGACCACTGAGCCACATCCCCAGCCCTATTTTGTATTTTATTTAGAGACAGGGTCTTACTGGGTTGCTTAGCACCTCGCTTTTGCTGAGGCTGGCTTTGAACTCAGGATCCTCTTGTCTCAGCCTCTGCGCTTCTGGGATTACCTGCGTGTGCATGTGCCACCATGCCTGGCTTCACAAACTTCTTTTGCTCGTTTGGTTTGTTAATAACTGCAACATATTCTTATTTCATGGGTTGAATATCTTTCCTAATTTATCTGAAGATATTAATGGGTGATAGTTTATCTGAAGAATCATTGTATTTGCATAATTTATTTTCTTTCTGCTGCCTTTACAAGACTATGTGTTGGTCTTTATATATTTTATACTAACAATTTTTAGTTATTTTGTTCTTTTTTTATTATACGTTTTCTTCAGACTTAGTAGAGCATAATTCTCTGCTCATATTTAAAAGTGGAATACTTATGATTGGAATATCATGGATATGCTGAACATATTTCATTATTGATTTTTCTTCCTGAACCATTTTTTTTTTTTTGGTACAGTTAAGATACCAATAACTTTGTGGCTTTGTTTTTTCCAGATCTAATTTACTAGAGAAGGGTATTTCATTCTCTTGCCAGCATTCTGTAAGTCAATTGGCAGAAGAAGGTTTAGGAGCCTCAGGAACTGGTTTGTAAGTATCCATTAAGCCCCTCTTTTGGGTACAGTATTGCCACCTACAACAGTGCACCCAATTTGTCCTACTTAAGAGATTCTATGTTTTTTCTCCAAGAGAACACATTTCCAGATTTCTGCTAAAGTAGAGTAGGAGTGGTTCCTTGATTAATGAAATGAGAAGGGGGATTGGATCACAGATAAGCGAAACCCACAAGAGATTTTGGTTTCAACTAAACATTCAGACTCACAACACGGCCATGGGCCACATTTAGACCAGACTGCTCAGCTTGATATAGGAGGAAACAGTTTGGCAGGAAGGCCACATTAGGCATTCCTTCAAAAAGAGTCTTGCAGCAGTGCACATCCAGTAGCTATGCTTATCCTAGATGGCACCTCGAGGGCTGGGAGTGAGTCCACTCAGGAGTCATAAAAGTCTCATGCCTCAGAGAAAGTAATGTCTTCTGAGAACTCTGCACACACAGCTTCCATAGTGGCACAACAAATATAACAGCCACTACGCTCGAGGTAGCCCAAAGCTACATCCAGTCCTGATGTAGTTTGTCAAGGTTCAATTTTAGAAAAACTGGAAAGAAAAAGAATGTGACAGAAATGAGGGGAGAGGGGTAAGTTGATATAGTATGATGATAAGGGCATTTCCATTTCTTTATTCTTAAGATAACTTGAGGTACAGTGAGGAAGCAGAATGAGATATGAGAAATTCGTAGTGGGAGAAAGAAGTGCAGAGTGGCCATTGTGAAATAGTATATAATGAGGATCTCAACTCTTACAAAATTATTATGGTCAGTAAATTATTTCTAGTATAAAATAATTTTATTTATTTTCTCTTTCTAGAAAATTTCCTAAAATGTTGGTGAAGTTTACGTAAAAATAAATGTCTAGGATGTTGAGATTTATAATAACACAACACTGGGAATCTGAGCACCTGACATTTGAGAAATGTAGATAAAAACAAATCTCAGGAAGAAATTAAATATACTGTTGACAGAAAACTTAAGTGTTTTATTATAATTTTAAAAAGCCAAATACCAAATTCTCATACATAGTATTACCTCAACTATATTCACATGCATATAATATATAAAAAAATGGATGTTGGGCTGGGGTTGTGGCTCAGCGGTAGAGAGCTTGATTTGCACATGCGCGACCCTGGGTTTGATCTTCAGCATCACATAAAAATAAATAAGTGAAGTAAAGGTATCATGTCCAACTACAACTAAAAAATAAATATTTTTTTAAAAAATGGATGTCATTTTATCAACTGACAAGGTTTTATAGCACTGTTTGAATTTGAAAGTAGAATTATTGATGAATTGTTATTTTATTTCTTTATAATCTTCTGGTATGTCCAGATTTTCTATAATGGGTACATATTTTGTTGAGACCTATAAAACAAAATAAAAATTAATAATTGGGAGAAAGGACTGGTTATGTGTAGTAAGCAAGTCCAACTTGTATATATTGCATATATACAAAGTTAAACTGCTACAAGGAAGAACATATATCTAAAAATGGGGTGATAAGTATGTTTATACTAGACTCTTGGCAATATTGTATATTGTAGTATAAAATTATGAAAAAATCCCTAAGTGTCTGGTATTAAGAATTATCTATGAAAATATGATACAGCCATACAATGCTGCTAAACCTGCTGCTGTCCATGTATATTCATGATTTCTTTGCTGTGCAGAAGCATTTTACCTTGATGTAATCACATTTGTCTGTTTGCTTTTCATTTGTTTGGTTTTGATTATTTTTTGTTTTGATTTGTTTTCCCTGTGATTTGGGGATCTTTGTCCAGACCAATTTCCTGAAGCATTTTCCTAGTAGTTATTTTAGGAATGGGGTTTTACATCAGGTCTTTGATGTATTTTTAGCTGAGTTTTCTATGTGGTAAGAGGTAATGCTCTTGTTTCATTCTTTTGCATGTAGATATCCAGCTTTTCTACTACTGTTCATTGGAAAGACTGTTGTTTCTATAATATATGTTCTTCGTGGTTATGTTGAAAATAAGTTGGGCATAAGCACACGGACTTATTTCTAGATTCCTTATTCTGTTTCTTGGTCTTTGTTTTTATGCCAGTTCCATGCTGTTTCAATTACTATAGCTTTGTGGTGTGCTATGAAGTCAGGTAATATAATACTTTGGGCTTCGTTTTTGTTTTTGCTTTGTTTTTGCTCAGGACTACTGTGAATATTTGTATTTTGTGGTTTCACATGAATTTTAGGATTGTTTATGCTGTTTCTGTGAAGATTGCCCTTGGTATTTTTATAGGAAAAACTTTGCACCTGTAGGTCACTTTGATTAGTCAAAAGATATTTTTGATACTTTATAGCAAACAATCAGTTACAAATTCAAATGTAGAAGCACCATGGGATGAGGATTTGCTCTCCACCCATGACTCTGTACTTACGTTGATTTTTCTGTCCTTTTTTTTTAGTTTAATTTATTTTAATTGATATATAATATTTGTACTTATTTATGGGTAAAGATATAATTTGAGGAGGAGGCCAGCTCTCTGTACCTCTCCTTGGCTATTTTGGAATTGATTTTGTCAAAGTTTATTATTATTATTATTATTATTATTATTATTATTATTATGTGTTTGGGAGCTCACAGTTTCAGAGTTCTCAGTCCATACACAGCCAGCTCCATTCCTTAGGGCCTAAGGTGAGACAGAATATCATGACAGAAGAGCAAAGCAGAGGAAAACAGCTTAAACATAGCACCAAGAAGCAGAGGGAGAGAGAGAGCTCTCCTCAGCATGACAAAATATAAACCCCAAAGGCATACCCCCAATGATCTACCTCCTCTAGCCACACCCTCCATGCCTACAGTTACCATCCAGTTAATCTTTATCAGGGGATTAAAGCAATGATTAGGTTAAGACCTTCATAACTAATTATTTTACCTCTAAACTTTCTTGCATTGTCTCACACATGAGCTTTTTGGGGAACCACATATCAAAACCATAACATTCTACCCCTGTTATGGTACATGAATGCTCATGCCCTTCTCACCATGCAAGAGTCATTTGGTGCATTTTCAAGAACCCACATAGTCTCTAAAGTTCCAAAATTCCCAAATGTCCAACTGCAAAGTCTCCTCTAAGACTCCAGGCAAACTTTCAGCTTGGGCCTGTGCAAAAGTCAAAAACAAATCACATATATCCAATATATAAAGCACACAGTGAATCAAATACATTTCTATACATCATTGATGAATCCTATGAAAAAGAAATTTGGAAAACTACCTCATTCACAATAGCTTCAAAACAAAAAATACATGGGAATCAACTTAACAAAAGAGGTGAAAGACCTCTACAATTACACCTACAGAACACTAAAGAAAGAAATTAAAGAAGACCTTAGAAGATTAAAAGATCCCCCATGCTCTTGTACAGGTAAAATTAATATTGTCAAAATGGGCATACTACCCAAAGCACTATACGGATTCAATGTGATTCCAATTTAAATTCCATCATCATTCCTTATAGAAATAGAAAAAGTAATCAGAAAATTCATTTGGAAAAATAAGAGACTTAGAATATCCAAAATAATCCTTAGCAAGAAGAGTGAAGCAGCTATAACAATACCAGACCTTAAAGTATACTACAAATCTATAGTAACAAAAATGGCAGGGTTTTTGGCACCAAGATAGACATGCAGACCATTGGTACAGAATAGAAGACACAGAGACCAACCCCCAAAATAAAGTTATCTCATATTAAACAAAGGTGCCAAAAGCATACATTGGAGAAAAGATAGGTTCTTCAACAAATGGTGCTGGAAAAATTGGAAATCCATATGCAGCTAAATGAAACTAAGCCCCTGTCTATCACCATGCACAAAACTCAAAGTGTATCAAGAACCTAGGAATTAGACCAGAGACCCTGTGCCTAATTGAATAAAAAGTAGGCCCAAATATTCATCACTCCAGATTAGGTCCTGACTTCCTTAACCAGACTCCTAAAGCACAAGAAATAAAATCTAAAATTAATAAATGGGATGGACTCAAACAAAAAAGCTTCTTCTCAGCAAAAGAAACAATCAATGAGGTGAAAAGAGCCTACATTTGGGGAGCAAATTTTTGCCACACACACATCAGATTGAGCACTAATTTCCAGGATATATAAAGAACTCAAAAAACTTAACACCAAAAAAACAAACAACCCAATCAATAAATGAGCTAAGAATCTGCACAGAAACTTCTCTAAAGAAGATATACGTTTGATCAACAAATATATGTAAAAATGTTCAACATTTCTAGTAATTAAAGAAATGCAAATCAAAACTACTCTAAGACTTCATCTCACACCAGTCAGAATGGCAGTTATCAAGGATACAGACAACAATAATTGTTGGTGAAGATGTGGGGAGAAAGACACACTGATACATTGCTGGTGGCACTGAAAATTGGTGCAACTACTATGGAAAGCAGTATGGAGATTCCTTGGAAAACTAGGAATGGAACCACCATTTGGCCCAGCTATCCCACTCCTAGGTTTATACACAAAGGACTTGAAATCAGCATATTATAGTAATGCAGCCACATCAATGTTTATAGCAACTCAATTCACAATAGCTAAACTGTGGAAGCAACCTAGATGACCTTCAATAGATGAATGGAAAAAGAAACTGTGGTATATTATACACAATGGAATATTACTCAGCATTAAAAGAGAATACAATTATGTTATTTGCAGGTAAATGGATGGAGTTGGAGCATATCATGCTAAGCGAAGTAAGCCAATCCCCAAAAGCCAAAGGCAAAATGTTCGCTCTCATAAGTGGATGCTGATCCATAATGGGGGGGAGGGGCATTGGAAAAATGGAGGAACTTTGGGCAAAAGGGAGGGAGGAGAAGCAGAGGGGGTCTGGAGGCAGAAAAGATGGTGGAATGATATTGACATCATTACATCATTACACATTACATGTGTGACTGCACATATGGTGTGACACTACATTGTAAGCAACCAGAGTAATTAAAAGTTGTGCTGCAATTATGTATAATGAAACAAAATATATTCTAACGTCATATATGCCTAATTAAAATTAATTAATTTTAAAAATAAAAATAGGTTTTTATTAATCAAATATTTTTCTTCAACTGTTGAGAATATATTTATTTTATCTTCTCTTCTGTTATTACATTAAACTTTCTTAACTGAAATTTTAGACCTAAAACAGTTTTGACAATTGTAGAAAAGTAGAAAAATGTTAATAATAGTGTATTATATATTCTATATAATATTGCATTATTTACAAATATTTTAATGATTATTTTTATATTTCTACGAATAGCATATTTTAAAAATATTCTTTGCTTGTAACCTCTTATCCAGGTTTTAGTATTGCTTATGCCTGTGTAATAAAAAAGGCAGTGATTTAGATAGCCCATACTTCTGGATTATTGTTGTTCTTTTTAAAACCAAATTGACAATCTATGCCTTATAATTAGAGTTTAATATTTATTTGTATTTAATGTAATTATTAATATATTTTGGATTTGGGATTTGTTTTCTTTCTATTTATTCAATCTGTTCATTCAATAAGTTATGTGTTTATCTCCCCTTCCCACCTCCTTCAGTTTTTTCCTTCATGGTCTATTATTTTTTTATACCTTCTAATGAATCGAATGTTTATAATTATTCTATTGTAATTTCTCTTTGCAGTTTTCAGCTCTATATTTTTGTTTTGTATTTTATTGGTTTCTCTATGAATTGCAAAACCAATCCTCAATTTTCACAATGCATTTAGAGTTGATTGTCCCAGTTCACAAGAAATGTAAGAATTTGTCAATTACATACTTTATTCCCATATACTGGTGTTATTCTTAACTATATTACTGCTCATATATTATCATCCTACACTTATTGTTTAATTTTTGCCTAAGAGAGTTCTTAGGCCTTTAAAGAGATTGAGGAAATGCACAGTCTTCAAGTTTACTCACATAGTCACTACTCTTTTTTCCTATCATGTACTTGAAGGTTTTTATAAGGTATGAATGTCTTTCAGTGAAAGCAACAATATTTACAATTTCTTTCAATGTATATCTTTTAGCAAAAAATAAAAAGGAATTTATTTTTATAATTTGAAAAAAACAAGCACACAGGAACTTTCCTATTCCACAAGGGATAAATATAGGTATAAAAAGAAAAGATGAGACTAAAGCAAGACCAAAATCCAGTGGGGCAAACAAGTCCTATAGTTCCAAGTCTGGCACCTAGAGCATATGGCATTGTGCTGTTCTCTCCTAAAGACATGTGCACCTCTGCTCCCATGGCTTTACTAGTTGCAACCCACCTGGATTTTCTGCTGGCTTGTCAGTGCTCATTCCTTCAGCTTTCCTTGTCTGATGTTCCAAGGTACTAGCATTTCTTAATTTGGGGGCTGTCTGCTGCACTTTGCCTTCTTCCTCAGATCTGCACACATCACCCTCTCAAGGGCTTCCCACAGAGACGCTGACCCTGAGGCACTTTTCCTGGCATCCCAGGACTTCCTCTGAAATAATGGTGACAACCTCCATGACCCCCTAACTCTAGCATCTTGTAATCCTGCAGAACCAGCACCATATGGTTGACACCAAGTCAGCCACCACCTAGAGCAGTAGCCAAGCCTCTAGAGATGACAACTGCAGCAGTGTCTAAGTGCCTGTGTGGCTGAGCATGGTGAAACAACTTCCAGCACCCAACCTGCTGCAAGTAGTGTGCCCCACTGGCTGCAGCTCAAGGGAATTTTTACTTTTCCATCCTAAAGCTTGAGACAGATGTAATCTTGCCAATCCTGAGATGTCCTAAAGATATCTTTTCTATTTTTTCCTGGTAAAGAACTTAGCAGCATTTAGTGGCTGTAATCTTTTTAACTACTACTGTTTCCTTAGCCCCAGTTTTACTCACCATTTTCTGGCCAAACTCCACATTTTCCAAATTTTACCACTATGTTTTCTGCTCCTGATTATCACAATAAACTTGGCTTAAAAGCTGCCAGCAATATCCACGCCAACCCCTGAAGGATGTGCTTGAAAGTTCCTCCATCAGATTTATTACTCTGTCACCTTTAATTTGAGCCTCACAGAAAATCTCAGGACATGGGCAAAATGTAGACAACTTCTTATCCAGAACATAACCTTGAATGACCTCTAGTCCAAATTCCAATAGAGTCTCTTTCTGCTCTGAAACATTATGAGTCAACTCTTTGCTGTCCACAGTCCTATTGGCATTCTGGTCTCCTGAACTCCCACCAGAAGTACCCATTAAGGTCCACTTAAAACATTCTAAAGCTTTTCCAGATTTCATTGCTAAACTTTTAAAATTCCTCCCACAAATTCCAAACAGCTCCAAAAGTTTCTGAATACATGGTCAAGTTAATCACAGCAGCAAACCCACTCTTGGAATCAATTTCTGTTTTACTCATCTTTTTTTGCTACTATGAGAAAAAGACCTGACAGAACAATCAAAGGAGGAAAAGTTTATTTGGGGGCTCCCAGTTTCAGACATTTCAGTCCACAGACAACCTGCTCCTTTACTCAAGGCCAGAGGTAAGGGAGAATATCATGACTGTAAGAGCATAACCAAGGAAAGAAGCTGGGAACATGGTACTAGGAAGTAGAGACAGAGAGAACCCTTTTATTATTTTTAATTTAAAACTATTGGTGTGTTACTTAGGATAGGTTAAAGTATTTAACATGTAGACTCCACAAACTATAATGGTCCAAACACAATAAAAATCTCCTTTGTTTTTGTGGAACAAAGTCAGGCAAGAACAGAGAGGAGGTAGAGTGGTCCTTCTGCATATAGTCAGCCTGTGATTCACATTGGCAGAACCTCAACCATCTTCATTATGTGGCTTTCCACATTATTGGATCCTCTTTATCCAGCCAGAATATAAGAGTACAAATGAGAATTTGATCTGAAGAAGTCCTGGATATGGTATCCATCACTAAAACTAAAGTAAATGACCACATATAATTGCAGGCAAAGCTAGACATAAAATGTAGTAGTGGGCCCATTATACTGAAGAGAACATGAATTTCATTATACAGCTAATATAAGCATTTAACTTGCAAAAAGTTTTTCACTAAATACATAAAAACTTATCTTAGAATCTAAGAATAGAACAAGCTATTATATGTGAAACTTCTAATTATTTAAACACATCATATCAAAATAAAATATTGTTCACAAAATTAATATCAAAGATTTCAGTAGCATCTCCTAAGGGTGGTAATTCTGTCATTTTAGTAATAATTTATATACATGTACATATATATGGCCTGTTACAAAACATACCACTGGACTTTGTGAACTGCCCATGGGTCAATTGCCTTTACAATAAATGAAGTGTTTCTGATTTTTAGAGTAACTTATTTTGTTCTTAATCTCCATAGTTTATTGTCATAGTCATTTACTTTTTTGAACTCAGGTACTACAATATTTTACTCAGTTTTATATGGCATCAAATTGCCAAGTTATACTGGATGCTATTGTTTGGATATATGGTGTTTCCCAAAAGCTCCTGTTAATGCAGGAATATTCAGAGGTGAAATGATTAGATTATGAGAGCTATAATCAGCCCATCCTAGTTGGAATGGCTTGGGTGATAACTGTAGGCCAATAGGGTGTCTGGAGTAGCCGGGTCACTGGGGTGTGTGACTTGGAAGGAATTATCTTCCCTACAGCCCCTTTCTCCCACTTCCTTTCTCCTTCCTGACCCTGCCATGAGCTGAACATCTTTCCTCTGCTGGGCCCTTCCCTCATGATATGCTGCCTTATCTTTGGCCCAGAGCAATGGGGTCAGCTAAGTGGACTGAGACCTCAGAATCTATGAGTCTCCACTAAACTTTTCCTCCTCTAAGTAGTTCTTGTCAGATATTTTGGTCTCAATGATGCAAAGGCTGATTAAAACAGTGGATATTCCATGCAAAAGAAGCCAAATATAGAAGTAAAAATTGAATCTATTAAAATGCATCTGTTGTTCTGCCCTGATGCTGACTGAGCCTCTTTACTTTTTGTTTGTCTTACATTTCTTAATGGGACATGGGAGCTGCAGGGGAAATGAACAAATACAATGCTCACTTTAATAAATACTATGACACTAAAACAAAATAGTAATCAGTGAATAAATATTCTTTACTTAATTAAATGTTAAAAGCGTATTACCCCCATTGTTCATAAATGTGAAACATTTTAATTTTATCATGAATAGTGCCCCAGTTTTATACATATATGAGATGGCTTTTGTTTCACTGGCAATGAAAGAACACCTTTCTTTTTTTCCTTTAATAATGAGACTTCACAAAAAAGAGGGGGGAAAAAAGAGCAAACTCACCATTTGACAGCTTGTTTCCATTCATTCCCATCTTACTGAAACATTATCCTTTTGATCTATTGGGCTCCAGCAAAAGATGAAAGTTTTCATGGTGCATAAGCCAAACTTGCATTGCTGTTTTTAAGTTACACAGGGATGAAAGGGAAATGCTGTCTCTACTTTTTGATTATTTTTGCATATGTGTAACTTAGAAAGTGGCTCTGTAAAAATTGAAACTTTCCATTGACCTAGATTGCAAAAAGGAAGCTTCACACTGCTAATTTGGAAGAATAAACATTTAAGTTTTGAGTGTTTAAAAATTCGTCCAAAGCCAATTCTGTGGAAGTTCAAACATATAAATGTCCCTTCATTAGTGACAGCCTATAGATTGGTGAAGACATTCACACGTGGCATAATTACTTCATGTCTATTCAGTGGTGAAATCTTTGGCAACCACCCCCCCCACCTTTTTTTTTTTTTTTTTTTTTTACTATTTGGCTGGGAAAATAATCTAACTATAAGACTGAAGTGACTCTCAGTTTATACACTACTGTTTTGCACAATGAATTAATGTCCCTATAATCTCTAAATTTCAGAATGTGGATAAAGTTAAAAGGAGAACAAGTCATAATTATCGTTCAGATATATTTTCTACATTTAGAAAAAAAAGTATACATTTGCTAAGACCCTAAAAATCATCAGGAAATGTATTTCTTGCCAGAAGATGCAACACACAGACTGTTTCTGTATCTAAATTCATTTGTGAGGAAAGGAAAAAAACTTGTTTTTAAAGTTGAGTTAGCATTCCTAGCCCTATAAACAAAAGAATTAATAAAATGTTTCTTAGCCAAATAATACTTTTCAAAAATTTATGCTAAAAATAAGAATTATGAAATTAAAAGTGACCTTATAGACTACATTAGAAAAATTCTCTTCTTTTATTGATGACCAAAGTAAAACAAAGGGAAATTGTAAAGTGAAAGTGATAAAGATCTTAGGTTTCAGTTTGGTGTAATAATCAAGACAATCTGAGGTAAGGTGATATCTGATGTGCTGCATCTTGCTGGTTTTTAACACCATAAAAGCATATAAATCGGCTGGTTTGTGGCTCAGTAGTAGAGCACTTGCCTAGCATGTGTGAGACCCTGGAGTCAATCCTCAGTACCACATAAAAATAAATAAAAATAAAGGCATTGTGTACATCTACAACTAAAAAAAATATTAAATAAACCATACAATGTGGACATTGTTTTTCCTGAAACTGTTAAAAGAATGGCAGTAGATCTAGATTTCTGCTCATTTTCTTTTTATTTTTTACTTTTGTGAGAACTTCATATTGCGAGAGATTATATGTCTTGAAAACACTACTCCCTTTTAAAATTTTGCTGCTGTTTAGATTTCCCTGATCCTACAATCTTCAATAAATAAACATATCTGAGTAATCTAGGAACATACCATCTAAGAAACTCAGCAGTATAAATATTGTTATGCCGTTATTCAATGTAAAAATGCTGACAGCGGGGTGTGGTAACACACACTCATAATCCCAGTGTCTCAGGAGACTGAGGCATGAGGATCACAAGTTCGAGAACAGTCTCAGAAACTTAGCAAGGCCCTGAGCAACTTAGCAAGACCCTGTTTTAAATTAAAAAAAAAAAATAAGAAGTGCTAGGGATGTGGCTCAGGAGTTAAGCACTCCTGGGTCCAATCCCTGGTACCAAAAATAAAAATTAAAAAATGCTGACATCTACTAATTGCCTCTTCACAAATTCTATATCCAGTCCAGCAAATGCTCCTCTTAGGCATGTCTATTTACCCTCCCTCATATCTGTTCTTCCCCCTCTATTCTCCCTGCTTTGCTCTTCAGTTGTACCCTGGTTATCTTAACTTGGTCTTTCTAATACCTCTGAAAAGTCTTGTTCTACTCTGTTACCAGAACACTCTGCATAAAACAGAAAGGTGTCCAAGCCCTCTTGTGCACATCTGTAATCGGGCTATTAAGGAGGCTGAGGCAGGAGTATCACAAGCTCAAGGCCAATATGGGCAACTTAGTGAGACTCTGCCTCAAAAGAAAAAATAAAAACAACTGGAGGTGTAACTCAGTGGTTAACAAAAGGAAAAGAAAAAAAAAAAAAAAGAAAGAGAAAATCTGACCACACTATCTTTGTGCTATATATCAACTTTTTGTGGTTGTCCAGGCTTCACATAGAACACATTAGGTATTTTTTGATCCCCCT
The DNA here is from genome assembly GCF_047511675.1 of Marmota flaviventris. Lineage (NCBI taxonomy): Eukaryota > Metazoa > Chordata > Mammalia > Rodentia > Sciuridae > Marmota > Marmota flaviventris. The sequence continues at coordinate 47,720,482 of NC_092502.1, forward strand.
CACTACCACTCCGTCCTCACCTCTCACCTTGGCTTATCCCCTGGTGCCTCACCCAGGCATTCAGCCATGCCCACAGATGTAGATAATTCCATGCCGGCTTCACTGCCCCTTGTCTGGATGCTTTGCCATCTCCTCTCCTCCACTGGCTCTTCATGACCTCGTCATGTAGGTCTCTATGAGTGACCCTGATCACTCCCTTCTCTTTGCTGTCATCTCACTGTTCTTTATGCATCCATCTGTCAAGTTTTCATTGACCACATACTTTTTCTTCTTTTCTGCTCACTGTTCCTGCAGTGGACTTGAATCAAATGTATGAAATATGATATGTTAGGAGCATTGTAATGTTTTGAACAACCAATAAAAAAAAAGAATCCTGAGTAAGACTAATACCATTTCTGCCCTCATGGAACTTATATTGGAATAGTAGGAGACCTACAATGAACTAGGAAAGAAATGAACAAACAAGAAAATTCCAAAAGTGAAGATTCCAATGAAGAACAGCAATATGGTAGTGACTGGGAGGGACCATTGTTCATACAGCGATCAAGGATGAATTGTTTAAAAATTTTTAATTTACTTTTTGAGTTTGATAAACCCACTGAAATTTATGCCATCCTTGCCAAAGGATACATGAAAAAGTTTGCCCCAACCAGGTTCTTTGTTTTTTCACTACTTTACAAATTATCTCTAGGCATATTTACTACTACACTCTATAACTCTTAACAGAATCTTTTTGATTCCTAATAACTTGAGGGAGTAGGAGTGTGGTATGACCATCTCAGTCCCCTTCCCTATTGGTAACTGTGGACCCTCTGATATCAAACAGTAAAGCAGCATCCTAGAGCAGTCTTAGGGAGTTGGTGGACCACATAATTCCCTTGTTCAATGAGAATAGGCAACTTGATCCCTCAAGCCTGGCTCAGTGCTAGTTTTCAGGGTAAGTTTTTGCTCTCAGATTAATTAATACCTTCTACAGTTCCTTTCTGCTTTAAACTGACCATCTGCAGTCCTAACAACCCATGAAAAACCTGAACTAATAATGGACTTTTTCAGGCCCAGTATATGGAGGAATTCTCAATGTGTATATCCCTCTACTCCAGAAGAGAAACTATGAACATATTTCTGGCATCTTCTTGACAAAACTGAGAGCAATAAAGATGTACTCAATAAATATAAAAATATTATCTGTAGAAAACAGATAATTGACAGTATGAGCAATATATGTTTAGTAATCTCATTTTCAATTCACATTAGTTCTTAGATAATCTGAATATTGAGGAATGATGGGACCACTGGGGTGAATCCCACACAGGGACAGAAGTGTAGTGCGTTCGCATTCAGGAGTCTTCAGAGTATCAACATCAGGACAAAAAAGAAAACCTCTCAATATAAGGATCACACTTTTAGATGTGACCCAGTATGAACTGCTTTATATATCCTGACAGAAACCCCTGGCAGTCATTTTCAGCATTCAAATCAATCTCCATATATTCCTCTATAATTCTAACATTTTTTAAAGGTGCCACCAAAAAACTGTTTATAAGGAAGGTCATTACAACACTCATAAGGAACACGCACATGCATATATATATATATATATATATATATATATATATATATATATATATTTCATATATAATATATTCATATATATATTTCATATATGATATATATCTATAATATCTATATCTATCTATATCTACCTATATAGATATCTATCTATATATCTCTATCTATATATCTCTATCTATATCTATCTATCTATCTATCTATCTATATATATATAAAATCATCCAGAAAATGGCTGATATTGATAGTATGGGCAAGACATTTTTAACACTATGATTTTTCAGTTCACATTCAAATCATCTCTCTAGAGTATATTATACACTGGGGAGATGCTGTGTTTCAGGAAACTCTGGGGCAAATGCAGACTAAATATGCTGCTTAGCAAATGACTGATGGTAGTGATATTCCAATGGCTTGAGAGTTATTGTAAAGGTGTATGACTTTAATACCTAAAAGAGGAAAATGTGTTTGAATAGATCTGACTCATATATTCTCATTACTGTTGGAAAGAAGGGTTTGCATTTGGCAGATCTTTTCAGTGACACATTATAAAAGAAGAAAATGTTTTGTTCTTCCTGGCAGGAACAATATTTTCCCTTTCAGATTTATTTTTAAAATAATTTGCTGATTGAAAAGTCACACAGGTAAATCTTTTTCTACTGAAATAATGACATTCCCAGGCCAGTAGGCTTTAGTCCAAAATACTAAACCAAGCTGTCTGGAATGTTCATTTCCAAATTCTATGCCAATGGGATCAAACCTTGGCATGCTCAACATATACTTGAATGAGCAACATACTTCAAAAATAGAACTGGCAAATCAAAACCCCTTGTGAGTCTTACCTTCGTTCAGAGATATAATGACATGCTTAAAGTTGACTTTGCTATTTAATATGTGAAGCATTGACACCTGGGTGCATAGTAATAATGGAAGAAAGTGACATTTAATTATTAGAAAAGCCACAAAATTACCCAGAAGTATAAGACTTAGATATATATATAGCCTAGAAATGTACATTTCAATGCTCTTACTCAAAATCATCCTGTTATTAACCTCACTCAGACATTCTTTTGCTTCAACAGCAACTACTAAATGCTGTGTCAGTTTTGGTTCTCTGATTGCAACCTAAGCTCTGTAGGGCTAAGAAATTAAACAACTATTATATTTTCTATAGGCTCCATATGTTTTTCATTAACTTGGTGTTAATTATTACATACCCTTTACTAAGCAGCAATACTGAACGTTGCAAATACAAATACAACTACTAGTGCTTTCTGCTCTTGAGAATATCAATCTAATGGAAAAGATAATCATGCAAACAAATAATGATAAGGTATTAGACAAAGTGTTTTACTATAAGCATGTAAAGAATGTTATGGGACAAGAAAAGAACAACCACATTGGCCTAGGGAGGTAGGTATTTTCTTTGAGATTGGCCTTGAAGAGTGGATAAGATTTAAACCAGAGCAAGGTCCAGTGATTGCAGGGACCTGAGGCCCAAAGAGCAGAGTATACTCACATTAGTACTTGCCCTATTTAACCCTGACTGGAAGAAAACACCTTCCCAGAAATCTTGCTATAATTATGTGACTTTTTTTGCAGGAGAAATAAGAACAATAATAGGAACACAAATCCTGTGCAATATAATATAGCAAAAGTGTGTCATTTAGGGAGAATAATTTGCAACTATACTGCCTGGGTATGTATTCCAGCCTAAAACACATAAATGCTGCCTGACTTTCAGCAAGTTACTTAAGTGTTATAAACTTTAGTGCCCCACCTGTGAATTGGGGATATTAATAATTACCTCATATAAATCATTTCCTTGATTAATTAAAATGACCTCAATTAAAAATTCTTGGGAAAGTTATGGGTATGTGAAAACTATCGATAAATATTAACAACAAATAACTGAATTGTTTGATTTTAATAGCTTTATTAGATTATACTTCGTATCCTATTAAATTTATCCATCTAAAGCATACAAGTCAATGATTTTTAGTAAATCCATAGGATAATGCAACCATGACTTCAATTGAATTTATGATAGTACTTTTGATAATGTTTTATTTCCCTCAAAAAGAAACCTCAGACCTATTAGAATCCAATGTCTATTTCCCTTCAGTCTATCTTCTAGAACTAAATATATACTAATCTGCAAATTGGCTTTTTCTGCACATTTTGAATAGAGGATCATAAAAACATCTTTTCTGTCTGGCATCTTTCACTTAGCATAATGTTTTCAAAGTTTAAGCATGCTGTAGCATGCATCATAATTTAATTTATTTTTATGTTTCAATAATATCCCATTGTATGGACATAACCACATTGTAGTTGGCATTTTGGTTCCTCCTTTTTGGCTCTTATGACAATGCTGCTATGAGCATTCATACATGAGTTTTTGTGTGAGTGTATGTTTTTATATCTTTTGGCTACATATATAGATAGGTATGTAGTTTTAATGTCCTTAAGATTTCAAAAAACTGCACTGTTTCTCAAAGCAGCTGCACAATTTGACTTTCCCACCATTAATATATATAAAGTTTCAAATTTAATCACATCCTCACCACTACTTACATTATTCAAATCCTTTGCCCATTTTTTGTCTTTTTGTTATAAAATTATTGTTAAATTACTACACTTCTTAGTTTATATTCTTGTTAAGACTCTTTATTAGATAATGATTTATAAATAATTTTGACCCATTCTATAAATCACATTTTTACTTTTTTGATAGTACTATGTGCAACACAAATATTTTTTATATTGATGGTGTCTGATTCTTACATTCTTTTCTTCAGTTACTTGCAATTTGTGTGTCATAGTAAAGAAACCATATTTAATTCAAGCATACAAAGACTCATCTATTTTCTTCTAAGAATTTTATATTTTTATCTTTTATATGTAGGTCTATGATCTATTTTGTTAATTGCTGTGCAGTTTTATCGTTTGCAATATACAAATCTTAGAGTTCTTTGTTATATTTATATCTATGTTACTTTTGAGTGCTATTTTTGTAAATGAGATTGTTTTCATCATTTTGTTTTCTGATTATTAATGGCTATAGCACAGATATACGATTGATGTTTGTATAATGATTTGCAAATTACTAACGTTTTTAAAGCTCATTCAGTTCTAAACATTTTATGATTTGTATTGGGCATTGACCCACAGATGCTCTACTACTGAGCCACATCTCTGGTCCTTTTTATTTTTTATATGGAGACAGCATCTTACTAAATTGGTTAGGGTACTGCTAACTTGCTGAAGCTGGGCTCAAACTGGTCTCAATTTGCTGAGTCACTAGGATTATAGGTGTGCTCCACTGTGCCTAGCTCTAATACTTGGTACTCCTAAGAATTTTCTAAGTGTAAGATCATATTATCTACAAATATAAATACCTTTAATTCTACATTTCAAATCCATATGCTATTTATTTATTTATTTGGGTACTGGGGATTGAAATTAGGGGCACTGGATCACTGAGACACATTCCCAGCTTTATTTTGTATTCTGTTTAGTGACAGGGTCTCATTGAGTTGCTTAGTGCCTCACTTTTGCTGAGGCTGGCTTTGAACTTCTGATCCTCCTGTCTCAGCCTGCCAAGCCACTGGGATTACAGACATTTGCCACTGTACCTGCCCTGCTGTTTGTTTATTTTTATTTATTGCCTAACTGACCTGTCTACAATTTGAAGGTCAATGCTAGATCAAAGTTGAAACAGCAGACATCTTTATCATTTTTCTCCTCCAATGGGGAAAGCAATCAGACTATTATAAACAAGTATGAGTCTAGTTGTGTTTTTTAGGGATACCTGTTATCAAGTCAATAGGTTCCCTCTATTCTTACTTGCTGAGAATTATTTTTTCAAATCATAGAATGGTGCTGGATTTTTTTTAACTATTTGTGTGTGTGTTGAATAAAATTATCATTTGTTTTTTGTCTTGTATATTATTGATATGGTATAACACATTGATTTCTTATTTTTTAAAATTTTAAACTAACTCTGCCTTCCTAAGAGAGATCCACTTAATCATAACATATGCTTTTTTTCATAAGTTACTGGACTCTAAGAGGCTTAATGTTATTGATTATTGAAGATTCTCACCATGGAGATTTTTGTCATTTGTGTACAAGCATACTTTTACTTCTTCCTTTCCAATCTTGCTATCTTGCATTATCTATTTTCATTGTACTGCATTAGTTATGATTTTCCATACCATTGTTAATAAGAGTGGTAGAGGAAACAACTTTATCTTGTTGCTTATGTTGTTGCTAGTTTTAGGCAAAATTATCTAGTTAACTGTTCATATTCCTTATTAAGTAGAAGAAGCTCTCATTCATTCTTAATTTTCTGTGAGTTTTATTCATGAGAGGGTATTTTATTTTGTCAAATCCTTTTCCTCCAACCATTGATATGATCATATAATTATCTTTTTTTGTCTTTGAGATTTTTGCATCTTTGACCATAAGAGATTTTTTTCTCTTTCCATATTTTTATTGGTGCATTGTAGTTGTATATGATGATGGGATTTGTTGTTATATAGTCACACCTGTACATAATATGACAATATAATTGGCTGATATCACTTCCTAGCACATCCTTACTCCATCCCTGCCTCCCACACATTGGTTCCTTTCCTCTACTGGTCTCACTTTGATTTTCATGGGATCCCTGCTCTCGCCAATTTTCTTTCCCTTTTACCTCTTTAGCTTCCACAAATGAAAGAAAACATACAACCCTTTTCAAGATGTGAAAAGTTCTCTGTTATTATTTCCCTCCAGAGGTTATCCATTCTATTATCCAGCATCACACAATCCTTCTCAAGTCCAGTCATTCTATTCTTTTTTATTTTTAGGGGGGCCGGGGTGCCAGGCATTGAACTCAGGGGCACCCAACCAAGGTCCAGTGATTCTTAAATTTGGTCTCCGAATGTTGTCCCAGAGTTCTTGGACATTCTGTTCACGGTTAGTTATTTTATTTTCTTTCATACTATTTGAATGTTCAAGGTTGCCTCTTAGAATTGATTGATAACTTTTATAATTATTCTTTTGAATTCTTTATTCATCCACATCTATATCTTTAGGGTCAGTTGCTGTTGAACTACGAACTTTAGGAGGTATTGTGTTACCTTGTTTTATCATATTTCTTGTGTTCTATTCCATGTGTGGTTCTTGTAAGGGCACAGTCTTCATTTTCCATGTATCCTTGAGTGATTTAGATTGAAATACCTCTGAGATTTGGTATCCATAGGCTTTGTCTTAATTCTCTCTCGTTTTGCTGTAGCAGTGGATGTTCATGAGTGTGGCATGAGAGCTCACTTCTACCCATTTCTACTTGGATCTGGGCCATTAGTTTGAGTGTTTGTCTCTTCTGTTATTTATATTAAAGCATACCAGAAGCTTGAGTGTCATTAATTCGTGTGTGGAGCAAGGTGCACTGTCTTTTGGCTGAGTTTACTTCAGCAGCAGTGTCTCTATCCTGTGAACTTCTAGTCCCTGTTCCCAACACCTCACAGAATAGAGGGAAACAAACAATAGCAACAACTAATGCAAAAAATATACTGCATTAAATAACTTCTTGGTTCCTACTATGATATCTATACTGTTAATTATTTAAAAAATAAGAAAGGTGGGTTCAGCAGTTGCTAACAAGAAAACCAATAAGTAACCATAAACTAGATCTGTCATTAAAGAAAACAATAGGTGTCAACTATGTTATCCATAGCAGTAATAATTGCAACAGCATGAATAGTAGAGAAGAAGTTATATAAACCAATTAGTTCTAAAAGATGGTAAAAATACAATTCGTTAAGAGAAAAGAAAATGTGATAGAAAGGCAAAAAAGAGGTTACAATTTCAAAACATCAACAGAGAAAATGCAAAAGAGATGTAACAAGTGAAGGAGAAAAAAAAAAGTAAAGAGAAAGAAAAGAGACCATAAAAGATTTTGGCTGTTACCACAATAAGAAAAGAGAGAAAGAGAAACAAGAGAAACAAACAAATTAAAACAAACAAAAAATATATAAACCAAACATCCTAACCCTCAAAATATAAGGCAAGGAAAATTAACTACATTAAAAAATATTAAAAATAAGAAAAAAAAACCAAATACACACCTATATATCTATATATAGATATGTATATATAGATATATAGATATATCCATGGACTAATCAGCCCAGCTATAATACCAAAAGTATGAAAAAAAAAAATATATATATATATATATATATATATATATATTCTTTTTTTTAAAGAGAGAGAGGAGAGAGAGAGAGAGAGAGAGAGAGAGAGAGAGAGAATTTTAATATTTATTTTTTAGTTTTCGGCAGACAACATATCTGTTTGTATGTGGTGCTGAGGATCGAACCCGGGCCCCATGCATGCCAGGTGAGCATGCTACCACTTGAGCCACATCCCCAGCCCTAAAATATATATTCTTAATGAAAAATTAAGGAATCATCTCCACTGAGATGAACAAAATAGTCAAAGAAAATGGATGGCCACTGCCTATGCCCATGTCTTCAGTTGTCTTTATTTCCATTTCTTCTTTGGCTATGTACTAAGAGAGAAAAAGAAGAGAGCTAGCACACAAATGTTAGGTATCACTAACCCCTTTGGTGTGTGTGTTATTTACCAAGCTGCTGGTTGGAGTGACTATAGAAACTGGTTGAAATAACCCTCAGCTTCCCTTGTCACCAGTGGAAGGTAGGATGGAATGAGAAGTTTTTTCAGGTAAATTTTTTTCTGCACGGACTAGATCAATGTACTCTGTATTCTGAGGTAGGGCTGCTGCTGAATTCTATGGAGTTATACTGGCTGGATTTAAGCTTTGTTGGGTCATTATCTGCTCTGGAAAGATTAGATCAACTCACCTCACTGAGAAGCAGTCCTCCTGCTGCATGAATCCCATCTCATGAAGAAACTAGCAAAATGGTTTTCCTCTAATCTGCCATTTTGAATCTCCCAGACAGATGTTTTTCCATAGTTCTGATTTCTTGAATTATCTTTATCTGATTTAGGCATTAGGTAATGCTGCTCTTATGCAATGAATTAGGCAGTGTTCCCTGTACTTCTATTTTCTGGAAGAGGTTGTAGAAAATTGGTGTTATTTTTTCCTTTAATATTTTGTAGAATTCATCAGTGAAAGCCTCTTAGCTTTATGCTTACATTTTTGGAAGATGATCAATTATTTATTCAATTTCTTTAATAGATATGAGCTATGCAGACATTTTAATTCTTCTTCTGTGAATGTGCAAGGATCAGGTCAATTTTATCTATGCTTTGAAATTTGTGTGAATAGAGTTGTTTCTGATATTCCTTTATTATCCTTAAATATCCACTGACAGGAGTGATGAGCCATAATTTTACATCTGATATAAGTAATTCATGTATTCTCCTTTCTCTTTTTCTTAATTAGCATTATTAGAGATTTATAATTTTCTTGAACTTTTCAAAAAAGCAACTTTGGTTTTGTTGATTTTCTCTATTGATTTCCTATTAGAAGTGTTACTGATTTTCCATCTAACTTTTATTACTTCACTCATTTTCTTGTTTTGCCCTCACATAGATCTTTTCTACTTTCCTAAAGTGAAAGTTCAGATTATTAACTTTAGATCTTTCTTCTCTCATCATAAATGCATTCAATACTCTGAACTTTCCTTTAAGCACTGTTTCTGTAAATCCTCAAATTTTTGATAAGTTGTAATTTTATTTAATTTCTGTAAAATTGTTTTAAATTTCTTGAGACTTTATTATTGACATACAAGTTATTTGTCAGTGTGCCATAGATATGTGTGTGTGTGCATGTGTGTGTGCGTGCATGCACGTGTATGTGTGTTTGGGGATTTTTTTTTTATCTGTCTTTATTTTGCAATTATTTTTTAGTTGATAATGTGTGTTTTAAGGCCCCATATATGGCTTATTTTGCAAAAATAAACTATACATTGAATCAAGTTAAGTTTCCACTTAATTTGAATAGAATGTCTTTTCCATTTCTTTTGAATAAAGTATTCAGTAAATATTAACTACAGCAAAGTAATTTATAATGCTATTCTTTGGCTCATACCCTCAAATAGTTTTCTGCTTTCTGAATATGTTAATATTAATAGAATTAAATAGAAGTCTTAAGCTGAAATAGTGAATTTGTCTGTTTTATTTGGAAACTTTATCAGTTTTTCCCTCAGACATTTAAAATTATTTTTAGTTGTTGATTGACTTTAATTCTATTCATTTATTTATATGCAGTGCTAAGGATCAAACCCAGTGCCTCACCCATGCTAGGCCAGTGCCCTACCATTGAGCCACAACTCTAGCTGATCCCTCAGATATTTTGATGCTGTTTTTTTTTTTTTTTTTTTTTTTTTTTGGTAATACAGGTTGAAGACTATTATATCTTCTTAGAAAATTGAACCGCATCATCACTGAGTAATGTCCCTTTTATCCCTGATGTTTCCTTATTTTGAAGTCTGTTTTCTGTGAGATCAATATATCTAATTCTGGCTTTTGTTGATTGATATTAGCAATATATAGCTATCATTTTACTTACAATCAACAATTGTAAAGTAAATTAAAGTGATTTTAATATCAGCTTGCTGTAAACAACATACATATGGGTCTTATTTTTAATCCACGTTGTTGACCATTTTCACTTTTTAATTGGTATATTTAAGACAATTCAAATTGAAAATAATTATTGATTCAGTTGAATGTCAACCTACCATGTTTGTATTTTCTTTATTTCTTTTTTTCTTTTCCCTCTTTTTCTGGCTTCTATGCCTTTAATTAACCATATTATATTAGTTCGTTTTCCTCTTCTCTCTTAGCATGTAAATTACATTGCCCTATGTTTCGCAATATAAATTTGAAATTAATTTATATTCACTTTTAAATGATACTGTGCTCTTCAAAAGTAGTGCGGGTACCTTATAACAGTATGCATAATTCCTACCTCCTGATTCATTTACTATTGATATCATTTATTTCACTTTATATTATAATCACCCAATATATTATTGCAATTATTATTTTGACCAGTTAGCTATTAAGCATGAGAAAATTAAGATAATTTTATCCCTTTATTTATTTATGGTAAATTTATTTAATCCTTTTTTTGTTCTTTTTTTCTTTCTGGACAATTTTCTGAACTTTGCTTTTTTTAGTTATTTTCCTGTATTCTTGATAATTTATTTTACTATTTCTTATGATGCAGATCTACAGGTAAAATATTCCTTCAGATTTTATCTGAAAAGGTCTTTATTTCTCTATAACTTTTGATTATTTTATTGAATATATAATTCTCAGTGTTTGTTTTAAAAACTTTAAATATTTTAGCTCATGAGGCTGAAGCAGGAGGATCACCAGTTCAAAGCAAGCTTCAGTAACATAGCAAGGCCCTAAGCAACTCAATGAGACCTTGTTTCTGAATAAAATATATATTTTAGAAAACAAGGCTAGTGATGTTGCTCAGTGGTTAAGCACTCTGGGTTCAATCTCCCAATTCCTGGTACAAAAAAAACAACAACAACAAAAAACCCACATACAAACATTTAATATTTCAGTCCATTGCCTTCTAGTTTACATAGTTTTTAATGAGAAGCCCCATGTAATTTTAACAAGTTTCTTCATAGATAAGATGTTTCCCTCTCTGACTTTTTCCAAGGGTGGTGGTTATTATTGTTGTTTTCTTTGTTTCCTTTTCTGCAATTTGAATATTAGATACCGAAGTATAGACATTTGTGGTTTTATCATACTTGGTGTTCCCTGAGATTCCTGTGTGATTTAATTTCTATCATTAAGTTTGAAATGTTCTCACACATTTTTATTTTAAATATTTTTTTGTACCATCCAGTCCTTCTCCTCTGTCTGGTGCTCCAATTACAAACACTTTACTACTTTTGTAATTATTCTACAGTTCTCAGATGTTTTGTTCTACTTTTATTCGTCATTCTCCCTTTACATTCCAGTTTGGGAAGTTGCTGTTGTCCTATCTCTAGTGATTCTTTCTTCTTCTACACTCAGTGTACTAAAACACCCATCACTGAAAGTACGAATTCCAGTGTTTTTGATTGCTATCATTTCCTTTTGATCTTTACTTAGAATATTTGTTTTCTATCTTATAGTGTCTTTTAAAATGTCTTTCATGAATCAGCCTCCCTATCCCACCATGAATCAGCCTCCTTACATCAGAGAAAACATTCAGCATTTGTTTTTTTGGGTTGGCTAACTTCACTTAGCATTATCTCCTCTAACTCCATTCATTTACCTGCAAATGCCATGATTTTATTCTCTTTTTTTGCTAATTAATATTCTATTGTGTATATATGCCACATTTTTTTTATCCGCTCATCTACTGAAGGGCATCTAGGATGGTTCCACAGTTTAGCTATTGTGAATTGTGCTGCTATAAACATTGATGTGGCTGTGTCCCTATAGTATGCTGTTTTTAAATCCTTTGGGTATAGACCGAGAAGTGGGATAGCTGGCCCAAATGGTGGTTCCATTCCCTATTTTCCAAGAAATCTCCATACTGCTTTCCATATTGGCTATACTAATTTTCAGCCCCACCAGCAGTGTATGAGTATAACTTTTTCCCCACAGACTGATTCATAGTAAGGTTGGGAGGGGGACCACAGGAGGTATAGATAAACTCTAAATAGGGCGGGGTGGGAGGGAAAAGGAGAGGGTATGGTGTTAGAAATAATGGTGTAATGAGATAGACATAATTATCCAAAGTACATGTATAAAGACATGAATTGGTGTGAATATACTTTGTATACAACCAGAGATATGAAAAATTGTGCTGTATATGTGGAATAAGAATTGTAATGCATTCCACTGTCATATATAAATTTAAAAAAAATGAAAAAATATAAAATGTCTTTCAACAATGATTTTTATTTTCTATTGTATAAGTCCTCACTTTATCAATTAAGCTAATTGCTAAGTGTTTTTTATGCTATTGTCAGCATAATTGTTTTTTAACTTTCTCTTCAGACTGTTTGTGTTAATGTACGGATACGTAACTTTTTTGTGTGTGCTACCTTTATATTCTGTTGCCGTGTAAAATGTTCTATGTTTTTTAGGTTTTTCTATATAAAAGAGTGTAAGATGAGTTTTAAAAAAAAGTATTATTTTTAACTTTTCTCTTTCTATTTTGATGCCTGAGTATGTTTATGTTGTTGTTGTTTGTTTGCTTTGCTTCATTTATTTGGTTGGAAATTCTAATATTATGTTGAGTAGAAGAAATGAAAGTGGCATCCTTGTCCATGATTTCAAAAAAAAAGCTTCAGTTTTTCATGATCATTCTGTTCACTGTAGGGTTTTCTATATGGCTTTTATTACATTGAGTCGGGTTACTTTCTAGTTTGTTGAGTATTTCACTATAAGAGGATATTAAATATTGTCCAGTGCTTTCTCTGCATCAATTGACAAGACAGTATTTGTGTTTGTGTGTGTGTGTGTGTGTGTGTGACCTTCATTCTGTTAATGTTGCACATTGATTGATTCATTTAGTATTTTGAACATTTGTTGCTTTCTAGAAATAAATCCTGTTAAGCCATGGTGTGTTATTCTTTTAATATACTACTTAACCTAATTAGGTTTATTTGTATTATATTGAGTAGTCGGTTCTTTTATTGGTGCATTATAACTAAAAATGCTGGAATTCACTATTTTGTCTAATGTTTGTATTGCCAACTTTTTGTCTTTTGTGGTTCTTTGCGTGGAATATCTTTTTCCATCATTTTATCTTCATTCTATTTCTCTTTGGTTTTAAAATGAATCTGTGGCATATAGCATAATAGGTGTATCATTTTAAGCCATTTTTATCAACTCCATCTTTTAATTAGAGAAGTTAATTCATTTGTATGGAAATTTTACTGATAAGGGATTTCTTTATTTTTTTTAATTTTTCTATATGCATTAGTTATCTTTGTCTTTTATTTTCTACATTGCTATCTTTCTTATGTTTAGTTAATTTTTCTGACTGAGATATGTAAATTTCTCTCATTGAATTTTGTTTATAATCTATAGCTATTTGCTTTGTAGCTACCATGAAATTATATTTAAGAACCCAAATTATAACACTAAAACTTGAATTTATACCAGTTGAACTTTAATAGCATACAAACACCTGAACCTTTACATCTCCATCCTCATCACTTTTATTGTTGATTTTATTATGTTAATAAAAATTACATATTTAAATGTTATGTGTCCCAAATGCATAACCTAATAATTCTTCTAAACACAATTATCTCTTAAATTATGGAAAAAGTTAAATGTGAATTATAAACCAAAGTTTCTATAACATCAGCTGATAATTATTTTGACATTAGTCTCTTAAATCATGTAGAAAGAAAATGTCCTTATAAAAATTTGTTACGATGATACTAGACTTAACATTACCCATGTATTTACCCATGTATGGTGTTCAGTCATTGACTCCTGTCCTTCCATTCCACCCTTCAGGACCCCCTGACCACTCAGTGCAGGGCTTGACTAGTGGTAATGAACTTCTCCAGCTTCTGTTTATCTCAGAATGCCTTTATTTCTTCTTCACTTTTGAAGGACAATATTGCTGGATGTAGGATTCTTGGTTGATAGGTGTTTTTCTTCTTTTGATATTTTGCATATAATGATGTCCAAACTTTCCAGTGATAAATTTTCTAATAAATTCACTGAGAATCCCTTGTTTGTGAGAAGTCACTTTTCTCTTTCTGCTTTCAAGATTCCTCCTTTATCTTTGGATTTTAAAGTTTGATTATAATGTGTTTTGGTGTGAGTCCTGTTTGCATTCATTCTTCTTGGAATTCTTGGAGATTCTTAGATGCTAATTTTCCACAAATGTGGAAAGTTTTTAGCCATAATTTTTCCAAATATTCACTGTATCATTAAACTATTAAAGATTCTAAGAAAATTTGCAAAGAAGAAAATGGACTTCAATGTTTCCTGGCAGTATGGCATTACTAAGAAGGCTCTATGGACAAGATATCAGGAAAAAAAAAAGTATGTGATCTGTAAACTGGAGGCCACACCAGAACTACAAGTGCTGGCAATAAATGCGAGAACACAACCAAAATCCTATGCAGAAATTTCTCCATCAACAAAAGTAAGTAGACCTGTCGTGGTAATGTAAACATTTGCACCCTGACCCCCATCTCATGCCTCTACCAGAACATCTATGCTACCCCACAAGGAAGGAGAGAAGATGCAGAAAAAAAACCTCTTACCTGATCATGTTTTCACAGCCAAAAAGATGTTTTAAAGTATAAATCACTGAGTGCCCTTGATTTTTCAAGGTTAAATTTTCTTCCCCCCAAAATGAAAAAATAAACCAAATTAGTTCAGTTATAGAAATAAAGGAAATTAAATATTTGCACACCATATTTTTATGATTAAAAGTCTTATACCTATTTTATTCTATCATCTATTCCAATGTAGCTGTCTGTTATAAAGAACATCAAAAAGGAAAAAAAAAGAATATCAAGAAATACAAGGTGAAAAAGAATTTAACATTAAAGAATTAAGATTTACCCCATCCTGATTTTAAAGATTTAATAAAATGTATTAATTGATATAATAAAATGTATTAATTGCCTTTCTATTCTACCTCCCATGAGTGCATATGTTTTTCCATGGACACAAATACACAAACCACTCACCACTCAGTTCAAATGCACTCAGAAGAAGATGACTTTTTAACTTCTTTCAATATCCCAGGCTGATGTTACCAATGCACTAATTTTAAATGACTTAAATTTTATATAATAGGTTATAAGACCCCTTGTAGATATGATTTATAACAATCTGGACAGGTACTAACCCAAAACAATAATTCTGGAAAACAGTGGTGTACAAACTAGGACACCTGGTAGATATCTAAATGACTGAAGAGTGCACACAAATTCTTTTTTTAATTGATTTTTTAAAAAATAGATGACAGTGGAATGTGTTATAATTCTTATTACACATATAGAACACATTTTTTTTATATCTCTGGTTGTATATAAAGTATAATGACACCAATTCATGTCTTCATACATGTACTTTGGATAATGATGTCTATCACATTCCACCATCTTTGATAATCCCCTGCCTCCTCTCTTTCCCTCCCACCCCTCTGCCCTATCTAGTATTCATCTGTTCCTCCCATGTCCCCTCCCCCACCCCACTATGAGTCATCCTCCTTATATGAGAGAAAACATTTGGCATTTGTTTTTTTTGGCATTGGCTAACTTCACTTAGCATTATCTTCTCCAACTCCATCCATTTACCTACAAATGCCATGATTTTGTTCTCTTCCATTGTGTATATATGCCACATTTTTTTTTTATCCATTCATCCACTGAGGCGCATCTAGGTTGGTTCCACAGTTTAGCTATTGTGAATTGCGCTGCTATAAACATTGATGTGGCTGTGTCCCTGTAGTATGCTGTTTTTAAGTCTTTTGGGTATAGACTGAGGAGAGGGATAGCTGGGTCAAATGATGGTTCCATTCCCAGAATTCCAAGGAATCTCCATACTGCTTTCCAGATTGGCTGTGCCAATTTGCAGCCCCCCCCCCCCCGCCCAGCAGTGTATGAGTGTACCTTTTCCTCACATCCTCATCAAAACTTACTGTTGTTTGTCTTCATAATAGCTGCCATTCTGACTGGAGTGAGATGGTATCTTCAAGTAGTTTTGATTTGCATTTCTCCAATTGCTAGAGATGATGAACATTTTTTCATATATTTGTTGATTGCTTGCATATCCTTGAAGAATGTACACAAATTCTTATGAAGTAGTACCAAGTAATTTATAAGCTTTTAATCATAAAGGAATTGATGAAAGCTAATATAGAAAGCATTCATATCTATTTATTTAAGCAAGTCTCTTAAGACAAATAAAATGCAAATTAGATAAATTTTGCATACTATACTGTACTCTTTGAAAGCAAATACAGTTGAAATAAAGAGGACATTATGCATGACCCCCAAATTCATGACAACAGGTTTCTATAATTACCTTCTAGTTCTGCCTAGTGTTCACACCTTGATCTCACGAATTATTCCCTCTTCCTTTTATGAATTGCTTTAGTATCAGTAGTTTTTTTTCTTATTCTTAATATCTTAGTACTTTCTTTTCCTCTTTGTGTTGTTTCAGCCCATGTATCTACATCATTCTACCCCAACATTTCTTCATACTGGAAGCTTTTAAGATGAGCAGGACTGTATGCTATTCCTACTTTGGGAATCTTTCTGTGCTCCCCTCAGTAGACAGAAACTTGTTTTCTTACCTGTTACCTCTACACAACAAAATTCTGTGTAGGAAACAGAGGACTTTGGCACATTTATTTTCTGATATAATATTTTTGATAGCCCTGAATTTGTATAACATGTACAATGATGTTTATTTGCTTTCAGATGTTGAAGTTAATAAAAATGACACACACCCATTTCACAAAAGAACCAACTGCAGACTTCTTTATCTCTTCCAACTGAACTTCCCATCTGGAATCCCTGCAGAACTGTGAGAGAATGCCTATGTAGTAATTTTGTTGGCCTTTCTGGCATGCACTTAGAAAATAAGACTGATGATGCTCAAATCTGCCTGCTGGGAGAGAACCTTCTGCAAGGTTCTGCAGAGGCCAATGGAAGTCAGGAGAAGCATTTTGCTTTATGAGCTTCCATAGTGTGTTATCTTCTAAAGTCAAATATCCAGAAGATAGAATCACACCTATTTCTCTTAGACAAACTTTAATGGAAGTAACAACACTAAAATTTATTCATACATGTCCAATGATTTAGAAATCTTGGGGGAAGGAATTTTGTCATTTAACTTGGATATGTTTTCTGTACTTTGCAAGTATTTTAAGGTTGGTTGCAGGAAATACTGGGGATCATTTCATAGTTATTGAATACTAAATGATACTTTTTTCCTATACAAATTGAAGTTTAAAAAATATTTCTTGCATATATATTTTTCCTTTATTAGGGCTAAGTTTTCTAAACCAACTAATCTAAAATATGAATGATTTTATGTATCAAGTGACTAATGTGATCATTATCATAAACAGTGGAGTCTCCATATGTTCTAAACCTCCAGGGAGCTGTATGGATTGGTTCTGTGAATTGCTACTTGGCTATTTTTTTTTTTTGTTTTCATACCCTCTGCAGAGTCTGTATTGAATTTAAGAAAAGAAAATTTGATATAATGTGTAGGCTTATCTAATTTCAAATAAATCCCCCAATATAATGAAGAGCCATTTGTCACATTACATGATCTCACACAAAATCAACATTCATACTAATATAGCAAAAAGAGAAAGTTTTAAACTGTTTTGAAAGCACATTCTAAGCTTCAATTAAGAAAATGTCTATCAAGAAACTCTTGGCATGGAAAATTTGAGAGCCTCTCTTTGGCTTGCTAAAGCCTACATGTATCTTTCCATCCTTACTAATCAAGTACTGAAACTGAGGGGATGCCTCCAACTTAAAAGCAAGAGTATCCTCGGAAAATTCACAATTTTTACATCATTAAAATATGGCATTTAATATTTTATCTTTCAGGCTCTGGGATAAGTCAGAAATAAGGAACCTGAATAATTAGAGGTGTAGATTGGTGACATGGTATTCTACTGCATCGTATCTAGCTGTATGTATTTCAGCTGTCAAATTTTACAGGATAAGAAACTTTTAACCAATCTGGGACTCTTGGCACATCATGACTCAAGTCTGTATTACTAGGGTCAAGAAGAAGTTTGAAGTCTCTCTATAACGCTTATTAAAACTTTCTTTAGAGATAGCTGTTAGTACATGTGGCTACACATACAAGCACACATAGGTACATACACACATGCAAGGAGAGGATAATTCTTCATTGCATTAAAGCCAAGAAGAAACTTAAAAGATTTTCCTGACTCCCCTAAAATGTTAGATGTGTGTGGTTACGTGTAATTCCTGTTGGCATCTAAATGTGAAAAACTGTGGATGGTTACAGCAGGCTCGGGTGAGGCCAAGATGTGATAGGGGGTTTGTAAGAGAGGACAAGGCTGCCTTAGGAGGAAACTGCCTTTCGCTGACACCAGGGTGAAGTACACAAGAACACTGGGAATTTAATGTCAACAGACCATCCTTAGTTTCTCAGGTCATTATGCAAACATTTGAGAGATAAAGGAGGGATAGATATTTGATTTGGATTTAAAATTATAACAGAAGCACGACATTTCCCAGTTGGTTTTCTTAACATTGTTTTTGATTCTGGTACAGCAAGATATGCAGACTCATCTTGCCTACATTTTTGCAGCTCTAATATAAGCCAGTCTCTATGAGGATTCCTTATTTGTTTAACTAGGTAACACAATTCATAGCCAAGACAGCTCCAGGTATGCTCAACTACAGTAGATGTCTTTACTTCTGTGTATTTTACAGACCAGAACTAGGATACATACACCTAATTCATACAACACACATACACACACATACAGAAGACATAATGAACACACATTTACATGGCCAAGTAAACATGGATATATACATATAAATACATATTTTAGAAGATATGAGTTCATACTAATAATCTAATTCCAATACAAGGGAATTCCCTTCCCAATAGTTTGTTTAAATGTCCTTTCTTACATAAAGAGAAATCTGGTTATCAACAAAATCAACACTTTGACCTGGAGATGTAGCTCAATGGTAGGTAGAACACTTTCCTGGCATTTGTGAGATCCTGGGTTGGATCCTCAGCACTGAGAAAAATTAGAAAATAAAAAGAATCAAGTGTTCAATTGAAGAAGAGATACAAACTTGTAAAGAATCACTTCACTTATACCACTGCAATAAACAAAAATACAAAAACACTTCAGGATTCATTACCGTTCTTCCCCTTACCACATCCCCACTCAAGATTGAGGTCATAGCATCAAATACTACATATACAAATTGCATGGATTCATTCTTATGCCTGTCTTTTGTCTTGCTCATCTTCCTTCCTTCCCTTCCCTGCTCCCTCCCTCTCTTCTTTCTCTATCCTCCTTTCCTGCATTATTTCTCCCTTCATCATGGCTACAGTTCTTGCTAAAAATATAGCCAGGATTAAAATTTGTTTTAGTCTTTTTTTTTCCCCCTTTCTATTCTAATTAATTTAACTTTATTTTGGAATTTGAAAATTACCGATACACTTTAAAATTCAAAAATATGAAAAGCCATGGTCCTTCAATGCTCTCTACCTAACTTCACTATTTTTATTTATCTTTCTTGAGTTTGATTTTGAAATGTTTAGGAGACATACGTTCCTTTATTTCCTCCATCTTATACAATGACTAGCTCTTTTGAACTTGTTAAAATTTATTAATATCTCCTGGAAATTACATTAAATGTCTAAAGAGACCATCTTAATTTTGTTCTAGCTCTGTGTAATATTATTTTTAATTAATTAATTAATTAATTTGTTATAATTTGTTATACATAATAGCAAAATGCATTTTGAGTCATAGTACACACGTGGAACACAATTTTTCATTTCTGTTTGAACACAAAGTAATGTTGTTCATCTCATTTCACCATCTTTCGTACCCCCACAACCTCTTCCTAATCTGACTCCCCTTTGCCCTATCCAAAGTTCCTCCATTTCTCCCATGTTCCCTTCCCATCCCCATTATGAATCAGCATCCACTTATCAGATAAACATTTGGCCTTCAGTTTGGGGGATAAGCTTACTTCACTTAGCATAATATTCTCCAACTCCATTCCTTTACCTGGAAATGTCATGATTTTATTATTTTTTAATGCTGAATAATATTCCATTATGTATATATACCACAGTTTCTTTACCCGTTCATATATTCAAGGACATCAAGGTTCAGGATTCACAATTTGGCTATTGTGAATTGTGCTGCTGTGACATTAATGTGACTGCATCCCTCTGGTATACTGCTTTTAAGTCCTTTGGGTATAGACCAAGGAGTGGGATAGCTAGGTCAAATGGTAGTCCATTCCAAATTTTCTAAGGAATCTCCATACTTCTTTCCAGATTTGTTGCATCAATTTGCGGTTCAACCAGCAATATATGAGTGTGCCTTTTCCCCCACATCTTTGCCAACAATTATTATTGATTCTATTCTTAAAAACTGCTATTGTGAATGGAGTGAGATGAAATCTTTTTGATATGCATTTTATAATTACTAAAGATGTTGAAAATTTTTTCATATATTTGTTAATCAATCGTTATTCTCCTTCTGAGATGTCTGTTCAAGTCCTTAGCCCATCCATTGATTGGATTACTTGTTTTTTTTTGGTGTTAAATTTTTTGAGTTCTTTATATATCCTGGAGATTAGTGCTCTATTTCATGTGTGTTTGGCAAAAATATGCTCCAAAATGTAAGCTCTATCTTCAACTCATTGATTATTTCCTTTGGTGAGAAGAAGCTTTTTAGTTTGAATTCATCCCATTTATTGATTATTGATTTTATTTCTTGTACTTTAGGAGTCTTGCTAAGGAAGTTGGGGCCTAATCCGATGTGATGAAGATTTGGGTCTACTTTTTCTTCTAATTGTCTTAGGGTCTCTGGTCTAATTCCTAGCTCCTTGATACACTTTGAGTTGAGTCTTATACATGGAGAGAGATAGGGGTTTAGTTTCATTTTGCTGTATATGGATTTCCAATTTTCTCAACAACATTTGTTGAATGAAGAGGCTGTCTTTTCTTCAATATATGTTGTTGACATCTTTGTCTAGTATAAGATAACTGTATTTATGTGCATTAGTCTCTGTGTCCTCTATTCTGTTTCATTGGTCTACAAGTCTATTTTGGTGCCAATATCATGCTGTTCTTGTTACCATTGCTCTGTAGTATAGTTTAAGGTCTGGTATTGTGATGCCACCTGTTTCATTCTTCTTGCTAAGAATTGCTTTGTCTATTCTGGGTTTTATTTTTCCAGATGAATTTCATGATTGCTTTTTCTTTTTCTATGTGGGATTTAATTGAAATTTTGATTGGAATTGTATTAAATCTATATAGTGCTTTTGGTAGTATGGTCATTTTGACAATGTTAATTCTTCCTATCCGAGAACAGGGAGATCTTTCCATCGTCTAAGGTCTTCTTTAATCTCTTTCTTTAGTTTTCTGTAGTTTTCATTGTAGAGGTCGTCAATTCTTTTGTTAAGTTAATTTGTTAAGTTTTTTTTTTTTAGGCTATGGTAAATGGGGTCATTTTCTTAATTTGTCACTGATGTACAGAAATGCATTTGATTTACGGGTGTTGATTTTATATTTACTGAATTAATTTATTAGTACTAGAAGTTTTTCTGGTAGAATTTTTCAGATCCTCTAAGTATAGAATCATATCGTCAGAAAAAGAAAAAGCGATAGTTTGAGTTCTTCTTATTCTGTCCATATTCCTTTAATTTCTTTCATCAGTCTAATTGCTCTGTCTAGAGTTTCAAGGACCACATTAAATAGAAGTGGTGAAAGAGGGCATCCCTGTCTTGTTCCGGTTTTTGGAGGGAATGTTTTCAATTTTTCTCCTTTTACAATGATGTTGGCCTGGGGCTTAGCACAGATAGCTTTTAAAATGTTGAGATATGTTCCTATTATCCCTACTTTTTCTAGTGTTTTGAACATGAAGATGTGCTGTATTTTGTCAAATGCTTTTTCTGCATCTATCGGGATGATCATATGATTCTTATCTTTAAGTCTATTGATTTGATGAATTACACTTATTGATTTTTATATGTTGAACCAACCTTGCATCCCTAGGATGAACCCCCACTTGACTGTGGTGCACTATCTTTTTAATATGGATTTGTATTCAATTTGCCACAATTTTATTGAGAATTTTTGCATCTCTGTTTATTAGAGATATTGGTCTGAAATTTTCTTTCCTTGATGTGTCTTTGTTAAGTTTTCGAATTGGGATGATATAGGCCTCATAGAATTAGTTTGGAAGCATTCCTTATTTTTCTATTTCATGGAAGAATTTTAGAAGTATTGATACTAGTTCTTCTTTGAAGGTCTTATTGAACTCATCTGTGAATCCATCTGGTTCTGGGCTTTACTTGAATGGTAGGCTTTTGATGGAGTTTTCTATTTCATTGTTTCAAATTGATCTGCTTAACTTGTGTATATTGTCCTGATTCAGTTTAGATAAATCATATGACTGAAGACATTCATTGTTGTCTTCAATGTTTTCTCTTTTATTGGAGTACGAATTTTCAAAATAGTATCTAATTATCTTCTGTATTTCTGTAGTGTCTGTCATGATATTTTCTTTTCCATCATGGATTTTAATAATTTGAGCTTTTATCTCCTTCTCTTCATAAGCATGGCTAAGGGTTTATTAATTTTATTTATTTTTTCAAAGAACAAACAAAATTTTGTCAATTTTTTCAATTGTTTATTTTGTTTCAATTTCATGGATTTCAACTCTGAATTTCATTATTTACTTTCTTCTACCACTTTTGATGTTGATTTGTTTCTTTTTCTAAGGATTTGATGTAATGTTAGGTTATTTATTTGTTGACCTTTTTCTTCTTTTAAGGAATGAACTCAATGCAATAAACTTGCCTCTTAATGCTGCCTTCATAGTGTTCAGAAATTTTGATATGTTGTATCAGTGCTCTCATTTGCCTTTAACAATTTTTAATCTCCTCTCAGATGTCTTCTGCAATTTATTTTGCATTCAATAGAATATTAGTTAGTCTCCAGGTGTTGGATTAGCTTCTATTTTTTATTTTATCGTTGATTTCTAATTTTATTACTTTATAATCTGATAGAATGCAGTGAAATATCTCTACTTTTTTGTGTTTGCTGAGAGTTACATTGTGGCATATTATATGGACTCTTTTAGAGAAGGATCCATGTGCTGCTGAGAAGAAAGTGTATTCACTTGTTGATGGATGAAATATTCTATATATGTCTGTTAAATCTAAATTATTGATTGTATTGTTGAATTCTATAGTTTCTTGGTTTAGATTTTATTTGAATGCTCTATCCAGTGGTGAAAGAGGTGTGTTAAAGTTACCCTGTATTATTGTATTATGGTCTATTTGACTCTTGAAATTGAGAAGTGTTTATTTGATGAACATAGATGCTCCATTGTTTGGGGCATATGTATTTATAATTGTTATGTCTTATTGAAGTATGGTTTCCTTGAGCAGTATGAAATGTCCTACTTTATCCCTTTTGTTTAACTTTTTCTTGAAGTCTACTTCATTTACTAAGAGAATGAAAACCTCTGCTTTTATGCAGTTCATGTGAATGGTATGTTTTTTCCCAACGTTTCACCTTTAATGTATAGATGTCTTTTCCTATAAGGTTAGTCTCTTGAATACAGTGTATTGTTGGGTCTTCTTTATTTTTTTAATCCAATCTGCCAGTCTATGTCTTCTGATTGATTAGTTTAGGCCATTAACATTCAGTCTTATTATTGAGACATGGTCTTTATTCCTTGTCATTTTTTCATTTTAACTTGACTTGGTTTCCCTTTGATAAGTTTTCCCTTTAGTATAATACAAGCCTTTGCTGATTTTGGTTATCATTTTTCATTTCTTTCTCACAGAATATTTTGTCAAGGATGTTCTGTAGTGAAGGATTTCTAGTTGTAAATTATTTTAACTTTTGTTTGTCATGGGAGGTTTTTATTTTATTATTAAATCTAAAGCTTAATTTTGCTGGATATAAGATTTTTGGTTAGCATTCATTTTCTTTTAGAGCTTGGTGTATGTTATTCCATGATCTTCTATCTTTGAGGTTCTGGGTTGAGAAATCTGCAGAGATCCTAATTGGTTTCACTCCTATATGTAATCTGATTTCTTTCTCTTGTGGCCTTTAAAATTCTATCCTTATTTTGTATGCTAGACATTTTCATTATAATGTGCCTTGGTGTAGATCTGTTGTGATTTTGTACATTTGGTGTTCTGTAAGCCTCTTGTATTTGATTTTTTAATTCATTCTTCATGTTTGGAAATTTTTCTGGTATCATATCACTGAATAGATTGATCATTCCTTTGGTTTGTAACTCTATGGCTTCCTCTATCCCAATAATTCTTAAATTTGTTCTTTTCATGTTATCCCCTAATTCTTGAATGTTCTGCTCATGGTTTCTTAGAATCTTCACTGTGTGATCAACTTTATTTTCAAGATTATATATTATGTCTTCATTGTCTGAGGGTCTGTCTTCAAAGTGATCTAATCTGTTGGTGATGCTTTCTATTGAGTTTTTAGTTTATTTTATTGTTTCCTTCATTTCAAGGATTTCTGGTTTTTTTCTTTGTTTGTTTGTTGTTCAGAATCTCCATCTCCTTATTGAAGTAAGCTTTTTTGTTTCCTATATTTTGGTATGTAGTTCTTTATCAAAATGATCTTTTGCTGCCTGTGTTTGCTCTCTTATATCATCCTTTAATTCACAGAATACTTTAATTATGTACAAGTTGAACTCTTTCTCTGTAATTTATTCTGCTGTGCTGACCATGGATTCTAATAATGTAGTATCTTGTTTTCTTTGGGGACTTTTTCCCTTGTTTTTTTCACATCGTTCATGTGTCTTCCCTTTTAGCAGGGCGGATCAGAGGTGTTACAGTTTTTACCCTGTAGACTTATAGTGTCCCTGCAGGGTTCCAATACCTCTCCTTTAAGGGGGAGATCAATATTAATAGATTCCAATTCTAACAATATACAGTCTAAACCAAATAGCTTCTATTAAGATGTTTACGGCTTTGTCACAATAGACTGACATGATGAGTTCATTATTATCTACAATATAAACAGTAGATTTGGAAAAGCATCTACAGTTTCTAATGGTGGACAAAAAGAGAATTTGGTGGGTATAGGATGAGATGTTAAGGAAATAGGAGGTAATGATATAGAGTTATTAAGTATTAGAAAGTGTGAAAGAGGAATCAAAAGACGTTGGCTAGTAGCAGAAGAGAGAAAGAGATTTTGAGGAGACAAGTAAGTGGAAGACAATAAAGAGAGTACAACAAACTAACAAACAAACAAACATAAAAGTTAAGAAAAAGAAAAAAATGTAAAAATAGAAGGTAAAAGAATATACAATACAACTGTAATATACTATTCAGACATCCCAGTCCTCAGTAGCCTAATGCATAAATAATACTTGTTTTCACAATTGTTGTGGGTGTGATGGTGGAAAAGAGAGAGAGAAAAGAAAAGAAAATCTTGAAAGAAAATTACAGGATTGTTTCTGTTGGAGATCAGTATCTTCCCTACTTCCCTTCTCATCCAATAGGTGGGGTTATCTGCTGTTTGCTAGTATCTCCACCCTCAGAATGGTGAAAATTATTAGGGTGGGAGGGTTTGTCTTAGAGGCAAAACTCCTGGAGGTGGGGTATTGCACTTGCCAGTTCCTATCAGAGGACTGTCCCCAAGCATATCCTTTGGGGTGTGCTTGTGTGATGTGGACACCTGTCTTATCTCCTTATATCATCTGTAGACCTCACAATTCCAGGTCTCTAATTCAGTCTCTAAACTGTTTCTCACTCATACCCTCTCTTTCTAATTCCCAACCAGCAACTTCTCTCTCTGGAGGTTTTGTGGGCTGTGCTCTGAGGCCTGTGAACCTGTAGCTGAGAGCTGTTTTGTATCAGGCGGGTCAGGACAAGGCTTTGTGAGCTATGAACTAACCATGTAGCTACAAGCACTGTGTGAGGTTAGTGGTTGTGGGGGAAAGGGATACGTTGGGGGTACTATAGATACCTTGATATTGCTTCTAGGCCCCAGACTGTGTCCCAAGTTGTTGCCCCAACTAAAGATGGCAATGGTGGTAGCGAGGATAACACAAGGTGACGAAAAAGGTGTCCCAAGAAGGAGGGGGGCACTTTCAGAGATGAGGTATTGGGGCAGATCAGGTGGTGACGTTGGGTGGCATGCTTGGAGGTGCAGTTCTGTGGCATGCAGTGCTGTGGAGGGCAGCTGTCTCCAGAACCTTTCCTGTGTCCCCAGTTACAGGCTACCATATAAAGGGATCTATGGCAGCAGCTGCAGTGTCCCAAGATGGAGGTGACCAGGAGAGTCTCATGTTGGTAGATGGGGGTCCACATGGGAGCAGCAGCCAGGGGTCCTGTGTAGCATGCAGGTGCTGATCCTAGTGTGGTCCTGCATGGGTGAGCAGCCAGGGGTGCTGTGCAGATGCTTCAGCTGGGGGACCTGGGCAGGAGCAGCCACCGGGGGGTCCTCTAATAAAATGTAGAGAAACAGTATGCTCACTGTTTGAATCCCAGGTCAAAAAGCAACAAGGAAGGCAGCCTTCCTCTAGCCCACCATCTTGGATCTCCAGCGTCTGTGTAATGTTCTATTATACTGTGCAGACTTTGTATCATAGCTCAGTCAAGGTTGTATGCATGAATGCTTATCATTTCCAATATTTTGTCATTTGAAATAATACTGCAAAGAAATAATTTGTGCATATGTATTTTTGCACTGTTGGTGTCATAACTTGAGGATAAATTCCTAAGAAAAGAATTACTGTGTCAAAAGATAAATGCAATTAGAAATTGTATTGTGTATCACTAATTTCTCTCAATAGGTATTGAATCTGTTTGCATCTCTGCTAGCTATGTAAGAAAGACTGTTTGCTGAGAGTGACCGGCCATAATTTGGTGAGCTTGAACAGTGAACAGGCAGGGAGACGCCATGACAATTACAATGACTTTTTGGAGGAAAGAACAAAGGATAGTCTTCTTGCTATCTTAATTTTTCATAGCCCAGGCCCAGTTTTTATAATTGTGCACTGAAGGAATGCTAGAAAACTTGTTTCTTTGGTTCAGAGATTATTCCTTGAATTAAAAGAATTCTGTTTACTGGAGCTTGAACAATCTAAAAACTGGCTTCCCTGTTGAAAACAAAGCAGTGGATACTTACTTAACAGAAAGTACAAAACCCTCTCTGAGGAATTTTTCTCTGATGAATAAGGTGAAGTCAGCTGATATTTATGTTCATAGCAGATTTTGATGAGGTATACTTTTTCTCACATTCCTTGTTATTTTATGACTCATCAAGTTTACTCAGCTTTTTTTATTCATTAAGCAGAAAGGCAATCATTTCCTAGCCAAAGTGGTTCTTACCACAACCAACACAATTGTGCTGGTACTTATTCTATAGAAGACTGTGACTGAAAACAAGGCATCTTTTGAACTGAGAGGAAATAATTTTAAATTAAGTTCAAGATAGAAAATAAATTGGAAAAATTATTTTGTTGTATTTATATCTTTTTGGCTAATTACATTGTAAAAAACCAAAAATTTTCCATAATGACTATATTTATTGCATTGCCACATTGTATATTCTAATGTCATTTTTAAGCAAAGTTACAGCAGTGATAATTTGTTCTTCCTTTATGTTTAGTCAAAAATCTGATTTTTGTGTGTGGTAACTTATTGAATAAGGCTAGCCTCTATCTATAATCTTCAAAGTATATTAGATGATGAACATTTTCAAATTACATGGTCTGAAATTCCTGGTTCCACTACATTTACACCTGCTTTCAGACCTATTGAACTGCATTTGATTAGGCTCCATTTGGTCCAAAATCTTTCTTTGGGTACATAATTGAAACCGTTCTACCAAATCTGTTTCACTTAGATTGTGTACAGTCACATCATTCTGTCAGACACTGAGAAATACCTGGTACTACCAGGGATACTTAGAACTTGTCTTAAAATGCCATCTAACTTCTCTTCCAGGGCATGAATGACATGTGACTCAAGTGTTCAGGGACAGGCCAGAATGATATATTCCTAGATGAAAAGCAGAATATTCCAAAATGTGGGCACTCTTTGAGCAATATGAGTAAGAATTCACATAAGAAGATGCCACAGAAAAACAGGCCTCCCCATCAAATAACAGAGTTATACCAAGTTCAAAGTGAAGATTTTCACCTTTCCTTTCAAATACAGTTTAAGTACAACTATTTGGGCCCGTTTTCCTCCAACAGAGCTGATAGAAAGCATCCATGGGCTCAGAGAGTTGCAGAAACAGACACTAACTACAGGTTTTTCACCTACATTTTTCTTTTAATACACACACACTTAGAAATTGATTGGCTGATTTCTCTAGCCAGGCATTGGGCAATAACAGCCAGCTTCTCTGTTTGTCTTAATTTTATACCAGGAGAAAATCTCCCTCTAGGCTTTCTTCAGAAGTACATGTTTACCCAAAATGGAAAAATAAAATAAAAAAATGCTTGTTCACTAGTGAAATTAATAACAGAGGAGATGCTAAAATGCAGGACAGTGTTTGTTTTATTGAGGCACATGTCAAAGTGCCCATAAAGAAAAGTGGATTGTCTTGTTAGAGTGAGTTTGATCTAAACAAATGAAAAGTGGATGAAAGTGGGATTATCCTTGGATTATTCCTACTGACATTGCTAAAAGAAAAAAAAAAAAAAAACTTGTCAGCAGTCCCCTCTGGTGAAATTCTGAGTCCCAGATGTACACTATTTTACTTCAGTTTTTATGGAGAAGGACCCTGAAGTACACTATTATCCTTAACCATGAAAATGCTATGGGCTCTAAAATAAGCTAAGGGAGAATAATTTCTAAATACTACACCATAGGAAGAATTTTGTACTTATAGCCAGAGAACAAACTAGACCAAAATCTTATTGCCTTATCCTCTATGTGACCTTTAAAACTAGTCACATAAACTGCTTTGTATATCTGCTTTCTCAAGTGCAAAAAAAATAGCAACAGCAATGAATAATTTCTGTGCCATAAACATTTTCAAAATGACCAAATGAGAATTCATTTTGTCAAGCAAACATTGTTACAAAAATTGAACTTTTACTGAAACAGTGTACTTTCCCTCAAGGGAGATTCCTTTGTTCCCTGGGTTGGGTTAACTGCCCGATTCTATAACTTCTTATGGCATACTATGCTTGCCTCTAGGTCAGACCCATAAACAATTAGACCTGATCTGATAAGAGATGTCGTGACTTGAAGTGCAGGACCTAATATGGGGGAGGGAATGAACTTAATTTATTTTTGCATCTTCAGTACCTAACATAGTACATGCCTCAGTAGGTGCTTCATAAATTCATGATCAAATTAATGTATGACCAAGCACCATCAGTTTGGAATAAAATGTGAATTCATTTTTATATAGTATATAAAATACCAAAAATACTGAACAAAAAGTTAAACACAGAAACTCTAAGGTCTTTCCATTATTTTCCCATTCCAATCAAAATTAGTTTCTGATGCCACATAAATATAAAAACATATCAGCCATGAATTCCATGGTGTCATTACAAAGGATACAAGAGGACATGGAAATGAAATCTTTAATGGGGATTGCCTGAACATGTGGAAATAAAGGTTATAAAATTCAAACATGGCTTTCTGGGTAGCAAAAAAAAAAAAGAAAAAAAGAAAGAAAAATTTAAAAAAATAAGTTCAGAGAAAAGAAAAAGGTAAGATATAGAAGAAAAATGAAAATTTTTGACTTGATTCAAGAACAGAAAATGTTTCTTTCATTACATTCCTTTAAATCTTAAAATGGGGTAGCAGCTGTGTTCATAATAGGCCAATGATTCCAAAGATGGGGTTTTATTGTATGATATGATATTGTTCAAAAAATTCATAGATAAAGAAGAGAGCCTCTTAGATTGGGACCTTAGTAACACATCCTGACATACAGTTCATGCTAATTTCTATTAATTGAACTGTGATTCACATAAAAACTTTGGATAGTGTAGGTTAGCAAGACAAAGGATTGCCAGGTACCTGTCCAGAGTTTCCAGTAGTCTCAGGGGTCTAGGAATCTTGGAAAGGTACTGTTCCACCAAATCATTTTTCTAGAAACTGGCAGAAGCAACCACAGATTTGGGTATTATTTAAGATTCTAACTGAATTCTGTGTTTCATTCATTTTTAATAACCATAACAGAATGTTTATTTTTTCCTCTTAGGATATTATTCTTTTGATAATTCCTTCTTATATCCCCAACCGAAGTACACTCTTTTGCTTATTCCTTAATTACATTTTATTTATTTCTACCAACTTAGTGCTCAGATACAGGATTTATGCCTTTCAAATATCCATAACGTCATTATTTAATATTAGCTAATTAAATACACATGCTTCTTTTAATCTTTTCTTATGCATAAATTTCTCCATTCTTTGTAACTATTTTTCTTTGAGCTCTTTCCAGATGTTTGGTGTTTCTGCTCCTAAAGCTTTCTCATCTTCTGGAATTAAGCATTTAGAAACCAGGAGAAGACAACCAGTCACAGCTAGTCACTGAACCAGATAAGAAGAGATTCAAATTATTGATCTTTAATTTTTCTTTAATAATATATTCTATTAGTGACATAAAGTACCCTATATCTTAATGAATGCTAATGGCATTATCCATCTCATTTTAAATAATTTCTAAGACTTCATGGAGTGTCATGAGCTATGGAGATTATCACTAAATTGGGCCTCTTAAAACTTGAGTCTTAGAGGCTCTGCAAAATATGACCTTAGGCACCTCAGAATATTTTTCACTTACTTAGATAAAGGAGAAAATAGTACTATCATTTTAATACCTGCTATGCATTCTGTGTAGAGCTGTTGAAAGTTCCAAGTAAGATACTGTGATAAACATGGCTTGTAAACTATATAGTGCATTAAAATTATAAAGTAGGATTAGTCCTTCATGCTTTGTGCATTGGCTTATAAAAATGGTAACATTGCTACTTTTTCATGTCATCATTTATAACTGAGTTTAACTCAGTGACCATGAATTCACATAAAACCATAAGACTCTGATGAGAAAGTATTTCATAGGTGACATCTCAAGCTATTACTAGGAGGAGGGTTGAGAAGGTTACAAATAGCCACATTACAGTGGGGGAATGACTAAGCGTTTGAAAAGAGAAGGAAGAATGTGATTATTTTATTAGAAGGAAGGTGAGAGGTCAGAAATGGAAAAGAAAAAACAGGAAGCCCTGAAATGGGAAAAGAAGAGTCATGGACTCAATTAGATAGAGAAAGTCTGTTCCAGATGGCCAGGGGAACCGTGGGAGAGGGGTCTTCTGGGACAGAGACTCAGACAATTGCAGCAGACTGTGACAATCTGAAGATTGTAAATCAAAGACACTGTTTTTCTTTGTTGGGGTAAAACTAACACCCATAGAAACATTCGCTCTACCTTATGTCACACACTGATTTTAACCTTTCCTTTTAGGATATGTGATTTAAAAAATTTTGCAATTAATTAAAAATAAAAAAAAAAAACCTTTCAATTAGTCAATCATGTCCATAGAATTTTCCAGTAAAATAGGAGGGACAATTACAAGTTGTTTGACTCAGGATCAGGTTGAAAATGTTGGCTACTCTCAAAGGAGCTGGTGTTGTCACATTTCAATATCCCTTCAAGAGAAGGTTTAGCCAGATTCGTAGGTATACCCAAAACTCCTATTAGTCTCAATATGTTGACAGTCTTGTAGGAATGAAGTAGAAGAGCAGAATTTTGGGGTTTATGATTATCCACCTAAGAGCCATCTTGGATATTAACAATAAGTTTCTACCAATTCAACATCCTAAGAGTTCCCAATCCTGTCTTTCTCTTTTGTCCCTATAGGAGCGATGGAGTTAGTAACTGTGTTGTTCTCTGTGGCGAGAGGGCACCATCCATATGGACGCCTATCTAATTTCCTTACAAGTAGGCCTTGCACATCTCAGTCATTCTTCCAGAACTCTGGATTTTGGACTACAGTTCCACACTTTGGTATCCTGATCACTTCACATTCTTAAAATTTACTGAAGACACCAAAGAATATTTTCAGTGTGATGATGACTTCCACCTATCAACACTTACTGTTCAAGTCATCCCTTCATATGTTACCATGCTAACCAAAACTCTCTCATGTCAGAGATTTTACCCAGTTACCAACAAGTGTACACAGTAAGGACCCAGTTCCAATGTGCAAGGGTTTCAGTTAATGTACTACATGGTAACTCAAGGATTGCCTGCATTAGAAATTAAAGTTGAGATACTCACAAAATTTTACTTCTTTATTCAAAAATAACAAACTAAATACATTATACTAACATGCACAAAATATTTTACACAAAAACTATATTTTTTCGAAACAAAATAAAATTTAAAGAAGAATAGTGTTTTACATCTTTGTAAACTTTTTAAAACATATAGCTTAATGGAATTCTTAAATGTAGGTCTTCATTCAGTGTGTTGAGATCTGTTTTTGTGACTGAAGTACATTAAAGACTATATGAACCCAATAGTTGACAATGGGAGAAATTGTTATTAACCTTTAGACACAATTGTGAATATTCTTTGATATCCACAAAGATTTGGAATCTTAAAGGCTTCATGCAATAACAAATTTGAAAACAAATCAATGAACTTTTCAACTTAGTTTGCATTTAAATCTATTGGTTTGGCTTTCATTTTAATGATTTTAGCCATTTTTGATGTTTTGAATGTCCTTTAATGATCATTTTGAAAATAATAATTCAAGTAGGGCATGGTGGCTTGTCAAATGCCTATAATCTCAGTGGCTCTGAAAGCTGAGGCAGGAGGATCACAAGTTCAAAGCTATCCTCAGCAACTTAAAAAAAAAATTTCCATTTTTTTTTTAAAAGGGGGTCTGGAAATGTGGCTCACTGGTTAAGCAGCCCTGGGTTCAGTTGCTGGTACCAAAAAAAAAGAAAGAAAGAAAGAAAACAATAATTCATTGAATTATGCATCTCTTCCAAATGTTGACTCATTTTGTCATAAAACATCAAGTAACATTACTCATTAATCCAACTGATCTCATCAGGAATTATTTTAAGTAGTAGGAAGATACTAATCACAAAGATGTTTTCAAAATTCTAATTTTTCTTTAAAACTACAAATGTTATCACTTGCAATATATTCCCCGTGTTTTCCTTGACATGGTATTCTTACTTCTTTCATTTTTGTGAATATATCTGTCAAATACCCAAGTCTGAATAGCCATGGTTTATCTGTTAGTTGCTCTTTCAAGTAAAAATTATTTCTGTGACCTAGTTCAGCTTGACATTCCAACAAAAAAACACAAAGTTTTCCTTCAGGCAGCTATCATATGCATTAGAAGTACTTTATGTGTACTTCTCATTTCATTACTCTGAATATTAAAAAGATGCATTCTCAAAGGTCATTATTTAATAAAATCAGTAATCTGTATTACTTCATCAAGAACAGTCATGAGTAAAACCAGTTATTTAACTGCAGTGCATTAAAATGGAGAATATATAAGATATACTATACAGAGTTTAGTGCCCCTGGCTTGATTGGTGCCAAGACAACAGAAGCTTTGAATCATCAGTGCAAATGGCAAATCAATGGGAAAAAATAGCATCAGTAATATTATGAAAAATAATTTTATACTTGTACCCTCCATGAATGTGCCTTTGGAAGCTGCAGGGAGCCATGGACCATATTTCGAGATTCACTGACTTTAAACAAATCTGATCATCACAGTCCTGTTCTAAAGACTTTCATCTTTGTCACAATGCCAAGTAAATGAACTCTGAGTCAGCTTTACTGAACCTTGATATTCTTAGTGCCACTAGTGTTAGACCTTTGGATGCCACTCGTACTGCACATGCACTCTGCTCTTACCACTCATAGACTTGAGCTACTTGCCAGGCATCTCATTTGAACTTTTTTTTAAAAAAATATATTTTATTTAAATATTTTAAAAAATATTTTTTAAATATTATTGATGAAATATTATTTTATTTATTTATTTATTGTGCTGAGAATCTAACCCAGTGCCTCACACATGCTAGGCAAGCACTCTACCCCTGAGCCACTACCCCAGCCCTCAACTTGAACATTTTTTCTGTCACTTCTGTGAAAGTGATACTTTCTGCCTGATATATTTTTATCTTTATTTGCCAAAAATCTTCTCCTTATTCTTTAAGATTAAATTCAAATATTGCCACCATGAGAAACCTTTTCTTTGACCTTTAGACAGCTGACCAGAATGAGGTATTTCTTTCTCTGGGCCTCTAAGGCACTTCATGCATTTATTCAATAAAATGTTGATGACACCTATTCATACCAGGCTTTATCCTCAGGATTGGGAAACAGATGAGCAAGACAGAATCCTAATCTAATCTACTGCAATTAATACAACAGAATTTAAACATTGATAGAATACTAGAAAAAATACAACAAAAATAACTAAGTCATATTGTTTCAGATAGTGGTAATTGGGTCAGTTGAAAACATTAGTTAAAATGTCCAGGAAGGATTTTTCTGAGGAAGTAACACTTGAGGCCTCAAGATTTAAAGGAGTGAATCAGGCCAAAAAAACAGTAAAAGTTTTCTGGAGATAGGAAATAGTAAATGTATACAGGATTCTCCACAGACATAGAATCAATGGACTATATATGAGACAGATAGATGGATGAATGGGTGACTAGATAGATTTATTGACCCACCAATTATGGAGACTGACGATTCCTATGGTCTGTAGGGTGAATTAGTAAGCTAGAGACCAAAGAGGGCCAACCTTGTAATTCCAGTCTAAGACCATCGGCCTGAGGACCAGGAGAGCCAATGGTGTAGTTCCAGTCCACAGGTTGGTAGGCTTGAGATGTGAGAAGAGCCCATTGTGTTAGTCACTTTTTCATCACTGTGATAAAAATACCTGACAGGGACAACTTAGGGGAGGAGAAGTTTATTTGGGATGACAGTTTCAGAGGTTCTGTCCATCATTCTTGGCCCAAGGTGAAGCAGAACATCATGGCCTAAAGGCATAGTGCCAGCCAGGAAGCAGAGAGAAGAAAAAAAGAGAGGCTACAAGGAAGATGAACCCCTTCAAGGCCCACCCACTAGTAACCTAGATCCTCCTATCACACCCCAATTCTCTATGATTAGTACTCAGTTCATTCAAACTAGATAGACTACTTAGCTCTCATCTTTCCATCATTTAACCTCTGAGCATTCCTATATTAACACAGGAGCATTGGGGAAACACCTCATATTCAAACCATAACACTGATGTTTCAGTTCAATTCCAAAGTCAGGAAAAACTATCTCCAAGTTCAGAGTATGTCAAGCAAGAAAAATTCTCCCTTACTCAAGGGAGAGTTAGCCTTTTCATCCTATTTAGGCCTTTGACTGATGGGATGAGGGACCACCACATTATGAAGGACCAAGTATGTTAGCCAGTTTTTCAACTTAAATGCTTATTTCATCTAAAAACGTTGGCAGAAACATGCAGAACATTGTTTGACTAAGTACATGGACACCAATGGTCCACTTGACACAATTAATCATCACAAAAACTGTCAAGACCTTGAGGAGAAAGTCAACTTGGGTGATGGAGGAATAAAAAGAACATTAAACTGCACAACTGCTCTGGCTAGTGGAGTCCGATGCCAAGGGAACCATTCAAGGGAGGGTGTTTGTAAAGATATTCATTTCCCAGAGGCAGCCTGAAAGGCTATTGGAGGGACTCTCTAAGCCTATGGGACGACACTGTAAGAACATGGGCGCAGTAATGCATCCAATGAAGCTTTTGAGTATTTAAGTCCCTGGGCATCCTTCACTGCTGGTTCTCACATCCCATGGATGATTTCATAAATTCACAGTAAAGGTGAACTTTTTTTGTTGTCTCTCAATCTATTACCTCCCCAGACTGATTAGGTCAACTAATACAACTACTAGTGATAAACTACTTCATTCCTCTAATTTGACACAATTATTCTAATACTTGTACACATATTGTTGATTTTTTTTTTTTTTTACTGTTATATCCTCTGCCCACCTCTCTGCCTACCTCAATTAGGTCCTGGCAGGAAAGAGAATTCACCTCTGATGGCATGGGTTGTTTTTTAATACAAACAAAGATGGAAGGTTGAGGCGCCAAGAAACTTGGGAAAGCAAAAACTACTGATCTCACAGGCAAGGAAAACAAAACAAAACATAAGAACCCTTCAAACGCTAGAACCTTGACACGAGAAATTCAGAGCTGAAACAGGTAAGGCCAGCATCCTGTTGAATAGAGCAGCGTAGAGGAACATTAAGACTGATCTAGGAGGCAAAGGGGCAAATATTAGTCAGACTCTTGCATTAGTCAGAACATTGTTTGACTAAGTACATGGACATCAGTGGTCCACTTGACACAATTAATCATCACAATTAGTCAGTTTAGGTTGCCCTAGCACAGTGCCTTCGAACTGGATGGCTTAAACAAAGGAAATTTATTTTCTCTCAATCTGGAACTTGGAAGTCCAAAATGAAGGAGTCAAAGGTATCAGCAAGGTTTTGTGTTTGTTTCTTTGTTTTAGTCTTTCCTCTTGTCTTGCAGATGACAGCCTTATCTCTGACTCAGTGCACATGAATTCTTGGTGTCTCTGCATGCCAAAAGCTCCTCTCCTTCTAAGGATACCTGTTAGATGCAATTAGAACCTACTCTGATAGCCTCATTTTAACTCAGCCACTCTTTAAAGATGCTATCTTCAAATAAAAACACACTCAGAGGTAAGACTTGAACATACTTGTTTTGGGGCAACACAATGCCTCATAGCCCTCAACATTAATTATATGATTTCTTATTTGTCAGTTTTTTTTTTAACTATCATGCCCACTTTTGTGATTTTTATACCCACCTCTGTCCCATTCCCCATTTATTTTCTACCTGGCCTATCTCAAAAGGTGTTTCCCCCACTCCCAAACAATAATGGTTAATTTATTGATAGCTCATAGTTTTAAAGACATGTGAATTATTTGGTGT
Organism: Marmota flaviventris; assembly: GCF_047511675.1. Classification (NCBI taxonomy): domain Eukaryota; kingdom Metazoa; phylum Chordata; class Mammalia; order Rodentia; family Sciuridae; genus Marmota; species Marmota flaviventris. The sequence goes on from NC_092502.1 coordinate 47,757,773, forward strand.
TTTATATAATTTAATCCTTATTTGTCCTTGGGATATGGATGCCATTATTTGATAATCACTTTGCAAGTGAATAAACCATTAAATAGAACAATTAAGCAACTTTCTGAAGACAAGAGTTTTTATTGGTAAATCCAGGATGCAAATCCTGGATGTCTGATTCCAGAACTTGGGCTTCAATCACCAAGCAGAACAGCTGATCCCTTAATCATGTCTAACTTGGATGCAGACCCTAATTGCTTGTCACCATTCTCCTTTCATGGCAATTTAAGCCTGAAATCAGTGCGCCAAAAAGAAAATGCTGGAAAAAATCCTTACATGTTACATTGTTTTTCTAATGATGTGTAACAAATTGCCACAAACTGCACAGTTTATAAGATTACCCATTTATTATCTCACAGTTTCCATGGGTCAGTGTTTCAGGCTTATTGTAGCTGGATTCTCTCAGCTGAGGGTCTCACACGTTTAAATTAAGATGCCTGCTGAGCTGTGTTCTCATCTGGAGTTACTAGTCCCCTTCCAAATAATTTAGATTGTTGGCAGAATTTGGCTCTTTGCAATGGTAGGACCGAGACCTCATCTTCTTGTTAGCCATTCCATAGCCCCAAACTTCCATTCTCAGACTGGTCATGTGTTTAACTCACAACGTGGCAACTTACATCTTCAAAGTCAGCAATGTATCTTCCTAGTCCCTTACATAGAATTTTATATAACATAACATCATGACTATCACTAAACTATCCATTAATTTGCCATATAGCACAACTTAATCAAGGGAGTGACTCTCATAATCATAGGTCTTATCTACACTCAAGGGGAAGGAGTTCTATAGGACAATACACCTGGGAATAGGAAGCTTGGTGATCATCTTAGAATTCTGCCTACCAGTAACATTCTACCTTCAAAATCTTCCTTTCTTTTTTTTTTTCCTATATCTGTTGCCCCCATACTCTATTATAGATTTCTGACAGTGGCTTAGACTTTAAATTGACCACTTATCCTGATAACTTCCCATATAAGTAAATCACCTTTTATACTCTCTTCATTTCTTCAAAAGTTATGATGAAAATATAATCTGACAGTACTTTTTCTGAATGAATCCAAAGTTGTGTTGCCTTGGGACATTCTAAATCACTGGAAAGCAAAGCTGTAAGAATCTGCTTTGGAGAAATACCCTGGAAGTGCAAATACCTCATGATCCAATGCTTGACAAGGTAAATGAAAGCCTGTGGTCAAATCACCTCCTTTTCCATATCACCAGCAAACAATTCTGGGGCTTTTCCTAAGATTTTTAAAGAGGTTAAATTCCTAACTGCCAGAGGTAGTGACCAACCAAACATACATCCTTATCTTGGCTTTTCTTTTCTTGTTCCTAAAAGTCACTTTCCAAAAATGAATGACCTGAATGTCTCAGGCTCTGCTTTCTAGGGAGATAACTGGCTACGACACTCTGTAAGGTATCAGTTCCTCCTCTAGGACTTAATACATCCTGCCAGAATTCTGTCCAGTGATGCTCTTCATTGGACACATTTGCTTAGTCAGTTGCTCCAGAGTATTTAGCTGGTGCTAAATTTCAAGCTGCTCCATCACACATATCCAATATTTTTAGTCTCAACTGAGCATTTCAGGTCTAGACACCAAGACATCTTTCCGGGTATTTCCTGTTATTCCAAGGGTCCAGCCTCCTACTTCCAGGTCACTATCATAAGTTTCTCCTGGTCCTGCTTTCTCATCATTCTGTGACCTAAGACACTGCCTACAGAAGCCTACCCACTCTGATTTGGGGCCAACTCACCTAGTCATTGTACTTTAAAAAAAAAAAAAAAAACAGAGTAGCAAATTTTTTAGCTTTTTAGTTTTCAAGTTTTTCAGTCTGAAGATCCATGATTTATGAGACCCCAAGGTAGAATGCCTCAGAGTGAACCACATAATCATTAAGTATGTCTTCAGGCAATTACAAGGAAAGGTCAAGGCAAAGTTCCTCCTGAATACTAAAACCTTGTTGAATTTAAAGTGAAAGTTTCTTCAATCCTCCTGCAATTCATCCTGACTCAGTGAGATAGAATTCAAAAAGAGGGGTAACCCAACTTCTACTTGCTTTTAAATCAATCATTTAAGAACATGTATGGATTACTAGCAGCATCTCAGTCCTGGGACTTGCAGTGTAATGGTTGGGCTGGGATTGAAGAATTGATCAGTAGAGGAGCACATGTGCTCATACAAACACACACACACACACACACACACACACACACACACACACCTCTATTAAATGTTGTTTTTGTTTTTGAAACAGAGAAAGAGGTTCTCAATTAAAAATGGAGAGATCCTTAGGCATAGAAGTCATCTTTCCTGCAGCGGAGAGCATTAGGGGATTTGAGAAATGTAAGGATACTAGAAGTTCCAAACAATGACAACATAAGTAAAAAGCAAAGCTTGACCTGACTTCTCTGAGAGTAAATAGAAGGTGGCTTGAGGAAGAATAACCTTGATAATGACAAGATCTTCAAGCTTTACAAAATTTGCAAATGCCATTTACAGTTCATTTTAACTTCTATAAAATGCAATGAGATAGAAATGCTAAAATATTTAGGAAAGCTCTTCAGACGGATAATTATTTTTAGAATTCAGAACCAAAGTTTTAGCAGGAAATGTTCACTTCTCTGACCTCTTCACTTTCTGAACATTTGCATCAGCAACAATTGCAGTTATTGTGTTTCCTTAAGCCCTTCTACATGAAGTGAAAAAAAAAAAAGTTTATCAAATAACAGGAACTCTCATATATTTAATAAGAAACAGACAATTAAAAAAATAAAAGTTGCTTGAATTCTAGGTTCACTTCAAATTCAAATGACTTTCATTCCTGATTAAGCGTCCAAAGTATATAGAGAATACATAGCACAAAACTGGGAGAAACTAAAATGCCAAAACAATGTCATTTAAAAAACTGTGGTACTACCTATAGAGAACTTGCAATTTTGTGCAGAACAAGGTAAGTTTAATAATTTCTAGTTTTTGTTCTTTTGTACTATTAAAAGAAAAATGTAAGCTCTGAAAGTTTTTTTGTTTAAATATAGATGAGGATGAAAGATGTGTTTCTTGAACAAAATTCAATATTTTGCAATGAATTTTTCTATCTTAACATGTTGAATTTTTGCAAAAGCTGTCAGATTTATTAGACCCAATATAGTAATCTTATTTTGGAGAAAGCTTTAGAAATTTATTTTCTCCCAATTCTTCTTTCTCATCCTTTTAAAAAAGAAAGAAAGATAGCTTCTTTCAGGGAAGCACATTCCTATTACTCTGCTTGGAATGAATTATTATCCTCATATGTTGATAACACTGAATTATAACCAGCATTCTTATAAAAGGGGATATATAGTTTTCAGGATTCCTATGTTATCCACCGTGCCATAGTGCCAGCTAATCCCAGTCATAGTTTTCAAGGGCACTGCTGCTTTGCAGGACATAATGCTGATTTTCTTATCTCAGCAATGCTGCCTTCAGTTATTTTTGTGATCTTGATCCTCCTCAATCCCCTCTGTAAAGATTCAAAACACTTTTTCTTTTGTCCCAATTTTCTTTATAAGTTTAAAATAGCATTTTGACTTTCAGTGTTTCTTGTATACATATTGAAGAAACCTGAAAACTTTTTTTTCTGCTGTTGTGATTGATTTATGTTTTTTAAGAGAGCTTTAAAAGCAAAACTTTCTTACTGTTATTGAATTCATATACCTTTCCTGTGTCTAAAATAGAAAGCATCTGACAATCCTATTCTTTAGTGATTTTGAATTATATGCAGCCAATTCAATAATTTACTGACATAATTTTTATTCAAAGCATATGTATTTTCCCATTGCTTTTATATTGTAACCAATTACTAAGCCAGTATAAAGATATCTTTATATTCCTTCATCTTTCTAAATAATTTCAACTCTGTACATACTAGGAGACATAACACACAAAATGTGTAAGTCTGACAGATGAGTTCTAGTTACTTTTAGTTTAATAGACTTTTTTTTTCCTACCCTGTCCCTCTGTCTCCACATAAAGTTTTCAAAAAGTCAAAAAAGGTTGAGACCCTGGACTGTGTTCCAATAAACAGTCCTAATACATCTTACTAGACGGAGAATAACATTACAAACCTCCCTTAGGCTCTGAGATACTACCAATTGGACACACTGACCTCTTTTACAAAAAAGGAAATGAAAACATTCAGCACTATATCTGTAACAGGATGCCTCTGACGGATTTAGTTATACAAGGTTACAGCTGTCAATTGGAAATGCCTAGTCTGCCTCAGCTTGAATCACCTCTCTCATTTTTCTTCTGAGGAAAGAAAAAAAATGTCTTTGAATTATTCAAGACAACAGAGAAGGTTTGCCCTAAACTAACCCAAAACAGAAATAAAAACATGTACAAATTTTCATTTAAAGTCATTTGCTTAACTATACAGACGTGTGTGAATTTTTCTGAATCTATGTAGTTCATAAGACTCTGCTATGAAATGCAAAAAGGAAGAAAAATGATGATTAATTTGTCTCAGGGAAATGAACAAGGGTTCCTTCAGTGCTTAAGATTGATTGTATTTTAAAATCCCTGAGAAGAGATTCTAAATTCTAGAATGGGTTAATTGGAGAAGTTATAATTATCCTAGAATTAAATTTTATTCTTGATGCTAAGAAAACTGACAGAAATGCAAGGCTATACCTTTACTTGGTGCTATGTATCACCATTTTTAAAATGTCCTTTCCAAAATGTTAAAATGGTGACTCTTGATTATAAACCAGTGAATTTGATGCCAGCTACAATCTCATTATGCAGTGTGTATGAGACTCTTAACATAAAATCTATGGTTTAAAGATTGAGAAATTATATATATGTGTGTGTGTGTGTGTGTGTGTGTGTGTGTGTGTGTATATCTATGAAACAATGCATGAGAAAATAACTTACCAACATAATTGCAATTATAATGATGATTCAACATCATGCAATGCCAATAAATGTGAGATGGGAAAAATTATAATCAAAACATGAATGTCACAAATAGGATTATAAGAGCATATGAATGTGGGAAGTAATGGACAGGAAGTAACTTTAAAGGATGTGAGCTATATTTAAAAGTATGTCATGGGAAAAATTAGTGTATGTATGAGTGAGGATGCGGTGGGCCCTAAGCTCTGAAATATAAAAAGACTGTGCAGCACCCCTACTGAATAGTCAGGACAGTGGTGGCACCTGAGGAGGCATGGCTTCAAAGGTGAAAAGGAGAGAGCAGGATGTGTTCCAGGAACCAGGAGACATGGTAAGAGCAGCTTGGGGTTGCTATGAACAAGGAAGCTGAAAAGTAAATAGATGGTAGAGCACACAGGTCTGTAAGGCATGTAAGTAGGGCTACACTCCATTCTACATACTGGAGGGACCCTGTGGTAGGCGTTTAGTCAAAGGAAATTCATGATCAGATTTGATTTTAGGAAAACTTCCTAGACTCTAGAGTGGTGAAAGGATAGGAGAGCAGGTCTTTAGTATAGGAAGATAATACTATAGTTAGCAGATGTCAATGTACTTTGAAGGAAATGATAATGGTTTAAAGTAGAAAAATGTCTTTAAAAGTAGAGCAAATGGATTACAGATATACACTGGCGGATTTGTGCACAGGGAGAGATAAGACAGAGTTAGGAACAGCGAGGTCTGTGTTGGGTAAATGAGGGGTGATGTGTTTGCTCCCTTCCTGGGAAAGGAAATATTTTTAAAAGAAAGAGCAATTTGGAAGGGCATGGACGGAGATGATGGGATATTTGGAATAGTGAGTATGAGGTTCCTTTGGTCATCCAAGTGACACTGTTCTGTAGATAGATACACAGAAGGTTTAAGAGTCGAATCTGGATTTGAATTAGATATTTGAAAATTCATTCTCAATAAACGTAACAGGAGCATGGAAATGGGAAAAATCCCTCAGAGAAAATTCCAAAGGTAGAATTCTAAGCAATATGAGCATTTTATGTGCAGCCCAAGAAAGACTTAAAATGGGCATTGACAGAAAAAAAGGAAAACTTATTTTAATTATGAAAAAGAAGTACCATGCAAAGAGATATTTTAATACTGCAGATTCTAATCTACATTTTAAGAATGTTATTACAATATGTCAGGAAATGAAATTAACAAATAGAGCACTGCTTGGAGCCAGAAAATATCAGTAAAACTAAACAAAAGAATCACATTCATATATTAATCCATCCATTGATGCATTCAGGGGTTTTCTATTAGATAGTCATTGCAAAGTATTGTAAAAGATGTTGTAGCAAATATAAACATAAATCAAACATAGAGTCTGGCTTTCAAGAGCTTATACACTAAGGTAAAAGACAAGACTTGTGTCTTTAGCAAATAATTAGATTGAACAGGATATGTTTTCTGAGGAAAAATGGAAAACATACTAAACAAGGTCAGATAAAGAGTATGCAGAACTATCCCTGGGTTAAATGCAATGTAGATTCTCCACAAGAATATATGACACTGATTTATACCCTCCAGTCCTGCCTTCAGGAGGACTTGAAATGCTTTCTGTGGCAGTTGGCATATAACATTAACAAAAGAGAATTCCTAATATTTAAATAGGAGGAATTTGGAAAAATTGGACGTAGGTACAAAGGCGGCAACTAGAGCAGTATAATCTGAAGTAGAGACCTGAGAAATATATTCATCAAAAATTGTCTTGAGCATGTTGTATTAATCTCAAATTTCAAACTGAAGAAAATTTCTTATTTTTGTGACAATGACAGCTTCACGGATCCAGTGCTAAATAAATCTATTCAACAATTGATAATATTCAAATACTTTCAAATACATTTCATACTTAACCTCAACAGCAATTTAATGATCAAAGCAGTTACTTCTATATGTGAAAACTGAGATGTGAGTGGTGAAATGTATAAAACTAAGTATTTGCACTGCCTTACACCTTATGTTTTGGAAATTTCCAAGCATTTTCATAATGACATTCTCAATAAGTAGTATTTTTAATTATTAAGATATACAAATCCATTAAAGAGGAAATTCTCATATCAGTTGAGAAAAACCATGTCTGAAAGAAAATGTATAGAACATGTATTTTTTTTTTACACATAAGGAGGGTTTTACAATGAGAAAACTCCTGGTATTTTCTAAACTGAAGGCCTTAAGCAAAGGCCACTCACATTCTGTGCATATTGAACACACATAGTGAAGACTTCTAAGTGAGATAAGCCTTTAGTGATCATTTGGAAGCCTAGTTTCCAGAAACACTCTAACAAGCCTAAGTGAGTTGGATCTAGTGTAGAGTATGTAATTTGATTGGAAACATTAGTAGATACATGGTCCCATCTTAAGTCAATTGCAGATTCCCTGAACACTATTGGTTGCTACAACTAAGTGTATATTCATGTTATCAGAAAATTTAGTATCCCCAAAGCTACTTTTTATTCAAAATAATTCTCAAGAGGGCATTAACCTTGTGAATAATTAGCACTTGAATTATGAAAAATGCTCACTAACTTAGATGTCTGAATTTCAAAATAGCCAAATATATAATTCTTTTTTGAGTCATGTATCTTCTGTGCTATCTTCTTAAAATAAAATAGCAGAAAGTAGTATATTTACATAAAAGACAGAGTTAGGAACAGCGAGGTCTGTGTAGTGAACATTTTAAAAAATACTCCAAACTTTAATTTGTGTGTGTCCCTTTTATATGCTACCTAATACATGACAGTATTTAAATGTTTCAACTTTCTCCGTGATGATAAGCTATGGTTATGTATATTACAATTTTAATTACCTGCCTTGAATATATATTGTAAACAAATGTAGTCTCCCTAATAAAAAGTGACATAATTTCCCCATTTGGTTATTTCACAGTCACATGAGTGGCCCTGTGGGGCACAGCTAACATCCTTAGTTACTAAGCACACTCCATGGGGCCCAAAGTAGGAGGAATAAGGGGGCACTGGCTTCTACTAGACTTCCACTGGTCTTGAATTTTTGGCCAATTTTCTATTTCTATCTCACATTTAATGCTTTTGCCTAGAACACACACAGTAAAATCACTTGTAACACTTTGCTTCCCCTGAGAGCATGACTACCCAGGAAGACAGAATGTACTATTTTCATGTCATTAATACACAGCAGGAATACAGAAGGGTTAACTGATCATCTAATATATAGATATTAATTATTCTTGCCTAGGAAGCATCTTCTATTAATTTATGTTCATATCCCTATTTTAAATCATTACAAATATATATTTTAAGTCTTAAATCTTAGAATTCTATGGACTTCTGGAAGAAACTGGAACTATTTTTTTTTCCTTTCTGTCACTGGGACAAACATAAGAAAAAATGCAGGTTTAGAAACATTTACCTAATGTGTCCATTGAATGGCCTGTTGTGCTGAAGACTGTTTTAATGTGTATATGCCTGTATTTAGAATGTAGTCATGTATACGACTGTGCGTATACATATTCTATGTATAAAAATTGTTCAGCAAGAAGATAACAACTATCTATGAAACAGGCAGGAAAATTTATTACTTGGCTTTTCCTGGAGATCATATGATATCTCAGTGAAAACAAAAAGGGTTTGCAGGAAGTAAATCTGGGAGGCATAATTTGTAGTTTTCTGAGAAATAGATCCATACATTCCACTAAAGCAACACGGCCCAGCAATGCTCACTGACTTTCTGAATTACAATATATATTTGGTGTTCTCTTTCAACTGTAGATCTTTACGGCTCAGTCCATGTGCTGCTGATAACACAAACCACTGGTTCCTTATAAAAGAGACTTCTGGATCTGGTCTCATGAGCTAACAGAAGGAACTAGATCACATCATACTGTCACAGAACTGTTTTGAAATTCAGGTCATTTGACAAGAAAAAATAAGTTTGCTCTCAGTCAATTCAATTGCTTTACACAGTATTTCATGGTGTGAATTGTCTACCACAAATGACACAAATGAATTCTCACAGAAACATTCGAACGAGCCTAAGTGAGTTGGATTTAGTGTAGAGTATGTAATTTGATTGGACACATTAGTAGAAAACAAGCCCTGCTTTCCTAAATTGGACTGTGAATTTTCCAGGCGGACTTAATGAAGTTTGTGGTGCATTCACATACGTTGCTCTGCTACAGTAAGATGAACTGAGAATGGTACGTCCATCACATAGCCAAAAGGTCAGATGCCCGCGCTGCCAACTGAAAGTGAATACACACAATATATATTTATGTATCTTTATATATTTAGGATGGGATCAATGATGGGAGCCTTCAGGATACTACAATCCATATAAGTCAATGATAAAAAGAGTTGAAATAACAAATTTTTGTAGGACAAAAAGCAGTTCAAGGCAACTCAGCCAACTCTCCAACTGCCTCAGGGAAATACATTTCCTTTTCAGTGATTTCACTATTAGTTATTAGCTGCTTTTATTCCATCTTGTAGTTTGGACTGGAAATTTAGGAGTGTTAGAAATGTTTCATTTGCTGCTATAACACTGGTACCTAGTTTGGTGTCTGGGCTGTGGTAGGTTCTGAATGAATATGCCCAACCCCATAACTGGGTCCACACTGAGACTGCTTTCTTGTCTCTCTCCTTCTGCAGGTTTGCTGTGCCCATCATTACTGAGTAGCCTCCTGGAGATAATGGGACAGCCTCCCCCAGGCACTGCCCCCTTGGAGCTATGTTCATTAATCAACCACATGCAAGTGTTTGTTGTTGTTGTTGTTTTCTTTTTCACTTGTTGATTAGCAGTTTGACACCACATTTAGGAAAATTATCTAAAATTCTGCCACTCCAAATTTTCAATTCCAAATTTCTCTTTTTTAAAAATATATTTTTTAGTTTAGGTTGACACAATATCTTTTTATTTTATATTTATGTGGTGCTGAGAATGGAACCCAGTGCCCCATGCATAGTAGGCGAACACTCTACCACTGAGCCAGCTCCATCAATTCCAATTTTCACTTCCAATTTTCTTTATTCAATGTGAAGCCCAAGGAGTTGCAAACATAGAGTGAGGTTGTAAATTTCAATTGATGCTGGGCTTCTCCTGCACTGAAATGCATGCTGCCTTTTATTCCTGGGATAATGTTTAATCCACGTAGATGCACACAACCCAATTTAATTTGTTCCTATTTAACCATATTTTTATGTATATAAGATGTCAGCATTATGTCTTCAGAGATCATAGGCCTACTCTGATTAACAAAGAAGAAAAAGGCATTTAATGATATCATTCAAGCAAAAACATTACAAATAAATACATATGTAAATCAAAAAGCCCCTCCAAAGAGCTGCATATTGGTGTCACTAAGAGCTATGAAGTCCTGAAAACATTATCACTGTTATCACTAATTAGCTTTATCACTAATAAGCCTTAATTTACATTTTAGAGTCCTAGGCTGATTATGTTTATATTTCCTAAATATACAAAACATTGTTGCTAATTTTGTGAACTTTAGTAATGTGCTAATACCAGAGTCAGCCTAACGAGATTTTTGATTTCTGATAACAACTCTCTAAGTTAATCAGACCATCCCTCTCTCTCACCATAGGGAACATTTACATTTTTTTTCCTTGAAAGCAAAAGTCACATGAAAAGATAGTAAGGAATCACTAGGTTAAAACTAAAGAAAATTGGAGACTCTGGGTATAAGAAACGAATAAAGCTATTTTTACTTGGATGACATTTGCCTATCCTAGAAAATTCGAACTTTTGTTTAGATAACCTTACATGAAAGAGGAAGAAAAATCAAGTTTGGTGCTGGTAAAAGTGATCTATAATAAAGGAAACAACCCAATGATCTGGGGCCTCTAAAAGCTAAAGCTTCATGGTATGTCACTAGAAATTAATAACCAATATGCATTCTTCAAACTTCAATTTGGATGTAAGTGTTCTTGAGCTAATAGTATCTCAAACACCATAACATATGAAAATGAAATTTTCTCTAAAAGTTCTCTCCATGACTGGATCATTTTTCCCATATAAATGACTTGATATAAAGATAATTAGTCAACCTGTTTGCATAAGTGAAAATGATCAAACACAAACAACAGAAACATATCCATGAAGGTTTCCTATATTTTCATTTTCAGATGAAACCATAAAAATATTGTGCTATGTTTAATAAAGCATAAACTTCATAACATTTGCAGGAAATTATAAAATAGAAATCTATCAATAAGAATTTAGCTTTAAGGAGTAAAAAACATAGTAATCAAAGTTAAGAAATAATTGAACATGTTTACTAGCGACATGAATAGAGGTAGAGAGATCATTATAAAAAGACATAAGGAGGATTAGTGGGCTGTAAGTATTGAGAATCATAAAGAAGAAAAATATAGGAGCCTATAAAAGGCATAAAGGATATAATGAAAAAGTTTAATATGAACTGAATCACAGTCCCAGAAAGAAAATAAGAACAAGCCATTATTTCAAAGAATAATAGAGGCTATTTCATAAATAATGAAATATCCCTCTATCCACATATTCAAAATGAATCCAAAGCTGGATAGAATAAGGCAATTTTATTCACACCCACTCTCACCATAATTAAACTGTAGAACTGAAAACCAAGATCACATTTTAAGACAATCAGAGAAAATGACTGATAACTTCTCCAGGAACAAAACGGGAAGACAAACAGCAACATTGGGATACTATTTTCAATGTATTGAAAGAAAATAGCTGTGAACCTAGAATTCTCTACCCAATTAAATATATTTTAAGGATGACAGACAAAAACCAAAAGAGATTGCCACTAGGAAACCAACAATTGAAATTATTTACAATGCACTTAAAGCAGAAGAAAATATAAACCCAGAAGGCAATATGAGATGCAAGAATGGCCATGATCTTATACAGTCGTAAAATGAGGGTAAGATTAAACATTAAAAATGTCATCTTGTGGAGTTTTCAAATATAAAATTTGAATATTTGAAGATAATTACAAACAAGTTTAGAATATGTAGATAAGTAGGAATGAGCTATTCAAAGGTCATTTGTTGGGTATTTCCAGAATAAATCAAAGTATTGATCCACTCAGTATCCATATTTCAACTATTTGAATAAAAATAAAAATCTGAATATCCCAGCTGAATAAAAACTTTCAAACTAGTCAAAATGAGGAAATAAAATGATTAAACCAAATTTATTATTGATTAAACATAAACAATGAAGTAGACATACTTGTTTCTATTTCTTTCACTAAGTACAGTTAAAAGTGCTGGATATGGGGGGAGAGAGAGAGAGAGAGAGGGAGGGAGAGGTACATCTTCATCCTTCACTAGGGTGTTGTCAGAGAAAACCATGTGATTACCTGAGACTTTTGCCCTTGTTCAACAATAGTAATCATTCTCCCTAAAAGTATAAAAGAAACTCAGATTGCCACCCTCAACCAGCAAGGCATGCCTGACCCTCCTTGTCCAGGTGATATTAGGCTGGATAGGACTTTCACTGCCATCCAGTGGTTATGAGAATCCCTCCCACCAATATTCTAGAGGGTTCATGTGGGGAAAGTAATAGGTATTCCTTCCTCTCCCAGCAAAGGTGTATCAAGGGAGGTCTATTGGTGTGCTAGTCAGCTGTGAATTGCTGGGACTAAAGGAACAACAAGAAGAACTCAGAGGAGTACAAATTTATTTTGGTTCAGTTTCAGAGATTCAGTCCATGGTCAGCAAACTTCATGGCTTTGGGCCCAAGTTAGGCAGAACATCAGGGTGGAACAGTATGTCAGAGAAAGACAGTTCCAAGCATGGTATCAGGAAGCAGAGATGGGGTGGGAGAAGGAACACAAGGAAGATGCACCCTTCTACAGCATGCTCCCCATTTTCCCACCTCTTCCAGCTCTGCTCCACCAGCCTATAGTTATCACCCAGTCAGTCCATTCAAACTAGGATGTGCTGATTTGTTTATAGCTCTCATGGTCTAATCATTTCACCACTGTATTAACAGGAACCTTGGGGGGACACATTATATCCAAACCATAATAACTGGGGAGCCTGACCGACCAACCCAATGAATTATTAAGAAGTGACCTCCAACCATAGAATGTTAATGGAAGCCAAGTAGGGAACATGAATTTGTTCTAGCAATGTGGATTTAGAGGAATCATATTAAAACAGACAGCACATTTGAATGAAATTCATATGTTTATAAAATAGTACCCCAAATCCAAAACACAACTGAAAATCATTTGAGATATCCAGAACCAGAAAAATCTCAAATGAGAAAAATATCACCAGATAATGTTGAAATTTTTTGACAAGAATGTTAACACATACATTATAAAAAGACTTCAAGAATCAATTATGAACATTCTTTTTTAATATTTATTTTTTTAGTTGTAGATGGACATAATGCCTTTATTTTATTTATTTATTTTTATGTGGTGCTGAGGATGGAACCCAGTGCCTCACACATGGTAGGCTCTGCCACTGAGCTACAGCCCTAGCCCATGAACATTCTTAAACTAATGAGAAAAACAAAGTCTTGGAAAGAAATAGAAACATTCAACAAAGAAATAAAGAGAAAAAGAAGAACCCAATGGACATTTTAGATATGAAAAAGATGACCTCCAAAATAAAGAAACTCAGTACACTTTGTGTATGGTTCAAATCAGGGTCAATAGCTCCTAATAGCTACTTATATTCTTGACTTCTGAGATCAACTTTCTAATATTTCACTTCTATGATTTAGATAATTGTCCCCCAAATATCTGTAGGTTCAATGCTTGATTCCCAAGGTTGAACTACAGGGTGTTGGAAGAGCCATTAGGAGGTAGGATCTAATAGGAAGATGTTTAGTAACTGGGGACATGCCCTTAAAGGGGATGATGTGGTCTCAACCCCTCCTTGTTCCTCTCTTTTTCTTCCAGGCTCATAATACAACAAACAGTTTTTCCCTTCCAAATACTCCTGACATAATATTCTGCTGAGCCATGGGTAGAAAGCAAGTGGGCTAACCAATCGAGGACTAGAACCTCAAAAAGTATGAGCCAAAATAAAGCATTTCTCTTGATTAGTTAATTACTGCAGGTATTTTGTTATAGTGACAGAAAGATGACTGACATACCCACAGGTCACTGAAATTATGCAGTATTTTTCCTTTTGTGTCTGTCTTACCTTGCTTAAGAGAAAGATCTCCAGATCCACCTATGTGATTGCAAATAATGGAATTTTATTCTTTTAATGGATAAAAATATTCTGCCCTATATATGTACCATATTTTCTTTCTCCATTCATCAGCTGATGGATGCTGCAGTTATTTCAACTTTGAGGCTGTTAAGGAAAATATTGTAATAAACATGGCAGTACAGACGTCACTTCAATATACTGATTTCATTTCCTTTGGATTTATACCCAGTAGTGAACTTGTTGACCCTTGTGGTTGTTCTACTTTTAACTTTTTGAGGAACCTCCATACATCTTTCACAATGGTTATGCTGATTTACATTCCTACCAACAATGTTCAAGAGTTCCTTTATTTCTACATTCACACTGGTACTTGTTATCTTTTGTCTTTTGAATAATAGGCATTCTTATCAGAATGAAATAATATCTCAATGTAGTTTTGATTTGCATTTTTCTGATGATCAGTGATATTGAGCATTTTTTTATATATCTATAGGCCATTTATGTGCTTTTTTCAAAAATATATATATATTTAGATTTACTGCCCACTTTTAAACAGATTATTATCATTATTATTATTTTCTATTGAGTTTTTAGAGTTCTTCCCATATTCTGAATATCAATACCTTTTTAGATGCAGACATTACAACATTTTCTCTCACTTCGTAGATTTTCTCTTTATTCTGTTGTTTTCTTTGCTATGAATAAGCTTTTAGTGTTCATTTAATGTTATCTCAATTGTTGGCTTTTCTTCTGTTTCCTGTACTTTAAAAATCTTGTTCAAAAAATAATTGTCCAGGTCAATATCCTGATGCATTTCTCCTTTAAGTTCATCTAGTGGTTTCTCAGTTGTACATCTTATATTTAAAGTCTTTAATTCATTTTTATTTGATTTTTATAACTGGTGAGAAATAAGGGTCTAGTTTCATTCTTTTGCATGTAGATATCTAATTTTCCTAACACTAGTTATTAAAACAACCCCGTTCCCCAATTTCTGCTCTCACCCTTTTATAAAACATAAGTTGATGATAGTAAACATGTGAGTTTATATCTAGGCTCTTTATTCTATCCCACTGACCAATGTATCTATTTCTAAGCTAATACCCTGCTTTATTGATGACTCAAGATTTGTAGTAATTTTGTAGTTGGGTATTATAATGCTTTCTGCTTTGTTCTTTTTTTAAATTATTTTTTTAGTTGTAGTTGGACACAATATCTTTATTTTATTTATTGTTATGTGATGTTGAGGATTGAACCCAGTGCCTCGCAAGTGCTAGGCGAGTGCTCTTCCACTGAGCCACAACCCTAGCTCCTCTGCTTTGTTCTTTTTGATCAAGATGATTTAGGCTATTTGAAGATATTTGTGCTTCCATACAAATTTGGGATTTTTTTTTCCTAATTTTTTTTTAACTTTTTACTTGTAATCAGTTTATTTTGGAGCAAAGTCCAAAATAACCAGGGGATAAATTACAAATTACATTCCAATAAAGGAATAGAAGTATCAAACCAGCTCAACATCAAATGAAATGTATTTTAAAAAGGAGCAAACTTAGAACAACAATATGTAAATATTATAGAATATGAAAATTCAGTTCATTATGCAAATATCCTTAAACACAGAGGCTCTAAAAATCAGCATCAGGGATATACTGAAGGATAGTAAAAAGCTTGTGAGAACCAACAAAAATTTTCTTACTTACTTCTTTTTTGTTTTTATTTTCTGCTTATGTCCCTCACTCACCTCCCAGTACTGGGGATTGAACCCAGGGGTGCTCCACCATTGAACTATACTCCCAGCCCTTTTAATGTTTTGTTGTTGTTGTTGTTTAAACACAGGTCTTGCTAAGTTGCTGAGGCTAGCCTCAAGCTTGCTATCATCCTGCCTTAGCCTCCTTAGTTGCTGGAATTACAGGTATGAGCCACTACACCTGGCTCTGGTTACTATCTTTTTATAAGCAAACAGATAAACTGATTGTCATCAACTAGTAGTGACTAATTAGAGAAAACACATGAAAAGATTCTATTCAAAAAATGTCAATAAAAACTTAAATTTAGAAATGAACCTAAAGTTAAGTGTGTAAGAATTATATTGAGAAACTAAGTAAACTTTACAGAAGGACATAAATAAAACCAAAGCCCTGGGTTTGATCCTCAGCCCTGCAAAAACAAAAGCAAAAAAATAAGTCAGTGGGGAAAAGATGAACTAATTAATAAATGATACTCATGCAACTGGCTATCCATCAGAAAAACAGTAAAATTAGATTCCCACAGGTTACTAAATTATACAAAACTAAATTTTAAATTCCAGATCCATTAAACTTTAAAACACAAAACAAGCAAAACCCTTTGATAGCACAAAAGGAAAAATAATCTTGAGGCATAGAAAGGTATTGCTAAATAAAAAATCAGCTAAGGTTTATGTTGGGCCACATAAATTAAAACTTTTTTGAGTAAAGAAAGGCATCATAAATATAATCAAATGACAAGCCAGAGCCAAGAAGAATACATTTTCACTATACAATATTTTCACAACAGAATGCACTATACACATTGTATATAAAGGGATCCTACTAATAAATTCTTAAAAACTCAAATGAAAATGGGCAAGTAAGACACAGTAGCACCACTTATAGTCCCAACTACTCAGGAGGCTCAATTTTTTATACTTCATTAAATATAAATTTAATGAAAAAATTAAAGTAAATTTTGTATATTTCATTCAAACTGGAAAATGAGCTAATCTAGTAGATTCTAATAAATTTGGTGTATAATACCCTGCTTTAAAAAATACTACACAAAATGATTTATTTATATAAACCAAATTGTATTCCAAATTCACATATTGAACACAAATTCAAGTGGAAGACTTCATTGGAGTGGTTGTCACATGACTATACACAAGTGACAAAGTCAAATGTTTTCTAAAATCTTGCCCTAAATCAATAACAATCAATCTATAGGGAAAGTACAGAAAATAAAGCACAGATAGATATAAAAATCCACAAAAAAAGACAGTGAATTCAAGCCCTAATATTTTAGTTACTATAGTACATAGAAATGGATATACACTTTACTTTAAAAACAAGTATTGGAGAACATTTAAAAAACAAAATATATAGGTATGCTGTTTGAAAATCTACATCTTGGGGCTGGGGTTGTGGCTCAGCAGTAGAGCGCTTGCCTAGCATGTGCAAGGCCCTGGATTCGATCCTCAGCACCACATATAAAAAAATACATAAATAAAATAAAAGTATTTTTAAAAAATCTACATCTGAATCAGAAAGTTTAAAAAAAATTAGTAAGATACTATGCAAATACTAGTCAAAAGAAACTGGTAGCTGTATTAACAATATATAAAAGAGACCAAAAAATAATTACCAGAGGTAAAAAAGGGTAAAAACAAAAAGAGTTAGCCAAGGTAAAAAGGGTAAATTAATAATGAAAAATTAGATTTAGCAACAAGATATAATTTACATGTAATTGAATAAAAGTGTAAATTCTCACAAGATTTCATTTCTCTATAATTCAACAAAATATGAACATTCTGAACATGTTTATCCTAGAACTTCTACCTATTTGTGTGTATTTTTTGTCTTTCAAACATAATTAATGAACGACAGATTATGACTTTTAAGGAAAGATAGTTATATTTCAATCAGTTTCTTTATGATAAATCTAACTGACTTGTTCTTAAAAATAAATCAGAACACTCAGTATGTTGCATAGAATCCATGTATTCATTAGGTATGTTAAGAAATTGAAAGAATAGTTTGTGACTTGGAATGATGATAGGGTTGATAGAGCTTGCTGAAATTGTATCACATTAGAATAGTATTACAACTCTGGCAAGAGAATCAGCAAAAGACCAGGAGCCTGTATGTTCTAAGTAAATTAAGAAGAAACATACTTCCTTCCATTAAATCCTCTGTGAATATATTTTGGACCATATTATGTATAGTAGAGATACATGTTTTATGATGGGCTTTTATAAGTATATTACTCAAGATGTCTTTTTTTGAATAACAAATATAATTGGCAGAACAGAATCTAGAAAATTTTAATTTGAAATACCCTATTTTTATTTCTTGTGTGCGGATATCTCATGATTCAAAATTCAATTCTGCTTTCAATAGCATAGAAATAAAAACATTTAAAAATTTAATAGAGACTTTGGTCTTAAAATCCCTTTTTGTGAAAAACTGAAACCCTAATTCTATGTGCAAAAAAATAAAATAAAATAAAATCATGAACAAATCAGACTTAAAAACAACAAACAAACAAACAACAATACTAACGCAAAAACAACAACAAAAAACTCTTTATGCAGAGTCTGAGGGGCTTGTAGAGCATTTTCTTTCTGTTTTCTTTTCTTTATCTCAGCTACCAAAAAAAAAAAAAAAAAGACTAAAAGAAAAGGAGGGAAGAAAGAAAGAAAGAAAAAGTGCTAAAGAGCATATTTGGAATAAGCAGCCACTATCTGACCAGTACAGATCATAATCCCAGCTTTCCATTATCTGTACCTTGACCAATTTAAAAGCATTAGTCACACTTAGAACTGTGGGGAAAGGCACCTGCTTTTTCTATTCCATGCATTTCTTGCTCATGTATTCTGTCAGCTTTTTTTGTACCATCCAGTACCCTTTAGTAAACACCACTACAAATTATCCCATAGAAATGAAGAATGTTGTATGTTCTAGGATACAATGACAAAGTGAATTCATTATTAGTTGTCTACTGCTGTGCCCTTAACTAAGTCTTTGCTGATTTGTTTAAGGTGGACAAAGACAGGCAGGAAGAAAAATAAGAATATACTAATCTTTGTATATGTATAACAAAACTGAAATAGACTACTGAGTCCTAACGTTGTCCCCTTTTGGCATCTCTAGTCTATAACAATGCCTCTTGATTATGTCTTGATTATAGTCTTTGAAGACAAAATAAATAAGTAAGTAAGTGTTATATAGTCTAAATACACTGAAACCCCTTATTAAATATTTGTTGATTTGTTCAAACTTTGTTATCAGACTGCATTAGAAATATTTTAAATTAATACATTGCCTATTAAAGTACTTTCTGAAGTACCTAGTCAGATAAATCAGATTTATGGCTTCCTTTTCTCAAATTTTTTCAATAATTTTCATTTAGGTAAAATTTCCATACATCAATAATTAGATGGGATTCAATGAAATCAACTAAATTATGTGTATTTTAATTCAAATCAAAATACACATACTGGACTTTTGTAGTCCCTGTAATTTTAAGCAACTCAGTATATTTTACACTAAAAATGCCTTCTTATTAAAATAAGCTCCATTGGAGGAGTTGAATTGCTTGGACAATTGGACAAGGTAAGTTGGAAGTGAAGGGAACTACAATAGCTAACAAACAAACAAACAAACAACAACAACAAAAAACTATCCTCTAAGTATTAAAAAAAAAAAAATCTGTGACTAATTGAGATTTCACATTAAACTGTTAACCAACACCTACACTAAACAAATAAGTAGTTATATAAAATTCAGATTGCTGAAATAATGACTGCTAACACATGAAACCAAGCTTATGATCATTTCCAAAATTAGCCTATCCCCTCCAACTAAATCCAGATGGATTTCTATTGGTCCCCTCATGTTAAAGCCAAAAAAAAAGAAAGAAAGAAAGACTACTTTTCTTTCTGCAGTTCGTTAGAGTGCTCTGAAGGAAATTTCTTTTTCTCATGCCTTCATTTTTCATAACATAAGTAAAAGCTTCTGTATAAGTAAAGGTTTATATTGACAATGCTCAAGTTGAATTTCTTTCATGCATTGCATTGGAAAAGTAAATCACACAGCTAAATTCAAAATCAGGCATAGAAATATATTTAGAATCTTGGGAGGAACTGCAAAGCTACATGTCAAAGGTATGAGTGATTGAAGAATGAAGATACAATGATAGCTCTATCCAAACCATTAGTTTGATTTTGGGGCAAATTTTGAAAACTTAAACACAGTTTAAGATATGTCATGTTTTGCAGGTGCTGAGTTCCTTCATTATGATTACTTCCTAGTAATTCCTTGAGAAACAACATTTGTCTTTTTTTTTAAAGATAGAGTGAGAGAGAGAGAGAATTTTTTAATATTTATTTTTTTAGTATTTGGAGGACACAACATCTTTGTCTGTATGTGGTGCTGAGGATCGAACCCGTGCTGCACACATGCCAGGTGAGCATGCTACTGCTTGAGCCACATCCCCAGCCCCAACATTTGTCTTAAAGAGAGAGGTGAAAGAAAAGAGAGACAAGGAGAAGAGAGAAATGCATGTAGTGCCAGGTTTTTGTTTTTTGTTTTTTTGGGTTTTAGTGACATTGTACAATCATCCCAGAGTATACATGTATGATTGGTTCCAAGATCCCTGGCATTTACCAAAACATGCAGATACTCAAGTCTTATACAAAATGGTATAGCATTGCATATGTAACTGCTATATAAGTAGGTGTTACACTCTATATTCAGGGAATAATAGCCAAAAGAAAAACCTGTACATGCTCAGTAGAGATACAATGTTTTTCTTAATATTTTAATCTGAATTTGGTTGAAACTACAAACATGGAAACTACGGTTGTGGAAATCTGACTGTAATTATATTATTATATAATATTATATTTTTATATTATATTGTTATATATTACATTACTATATTATCTTCTTATATTTAACATCATACCTCAACATACAAACAAGATGTGCAATATAAATGGAAAACATCAATATTTTAGCCAGTTTAGGCTTTGACAGACACACTAATAAGAATAAACAACTTGAAACCTAAGCTATTACAACAATAAGTTCAGGGAGTAGAGAAGTTGGCTTAATAATAAAAACAAGTCATGCCTGCTATTTAAAATACACATTCTTTTTATTGTTGATGGACTAGGCACCACAAGACATTTCATCATCTGACCCCCAAAGAGGAGGGAAGGGAAAGGTAAACACTATAGTGTCAGAGTGACTTAAAAGGGGCTTGAAAAGTTTCATACGGGGGACGCGGGGGGTAGAAGTCTTTTGGTTACCTGTAGTACTTAGAATTTTGTTTTTTCCTTTTGAGGCCAGTGTATCTTACCTTATCCTGTACTTTATGGTCAACCTTAGGCTCTTGGACATATACCCAGAGATCTTTTATTCTTTGAAACAGAAATCTATACAGATGTTTTGTCCAATTTTCTTTTTAGTTCATTTTCTTTAAAATCATTTAAATGTTTTTTTTTTTTTTTTTTATCTTCTTGAGGATGCACAAGAAGGAGCAAAATATTTAGAAAAAAATCTGAGTTCTAACAAAGTCTATTTTGCTCTATTATGTTTCCATTTATAGTATATTATGGTGCCTAGTTTTTAACTAGTAATTTAAATAATTTAAATTCTTAAATATATTAGAACTTCAATATAAGGATAGTTAGACTGGCCTCTATTTATAATTAAGTAACCGACTAAATATTGTGAATAAACTCCCATTACCAAAAAACAAGAAATATTGGAATAAAATTACAGATAACCCTTTCAAATGCACACAGGGGCCTCTGAAGGGTTAAGTAACAGTTTGGGGGTCTAAAACTGAAGGTAAAGGTAAGCTGCATCTGTCTAGCAGGATGTCTGTCAGTCCTCACCAACATAAATCCCACTGCCTCGAAGATGTACCCTTAGTAAAAGTGAACTGGAAATAAAGATCTCAACTGCAAGTTTAAAAGACAAGGGGGAAAGAAAAAGATGTTTGAATACTTGCTTGGGAAATTTGATCTTTATACAGTTAAGGATCCTAATATATAGTTTAGGATTATCTAGAGAGTCTCAAGAGTATCACCCTGTGATAGAAGTACAGAGTTCCTAGCAAAAATTATATTAAATTAAAAAATAAAACAATATAAAATAAAACATTAACATAATAGTGTGGGCCTCATAGAATTTCATCAATTCTACAAATAAAATATTTTAAGATATAATGAAACTACCCACCATAAATATGAAACAAGAGGAAAAGAAAATCCCCAAAAGTAGATTAGACAGTAAAGTTAATATATAGAATATTTGAAATAAGTCTGTTTAATTTTTTAAAAAATTTTTTTTAAAAAGTAATATGAAACACATAATAATGTTTCAATATCATAAGGATGTCTGAAATTATAAAGAATGGAAACTAAGAGATAATATAAAATATAGGAAGGAATTTGACCTAAAATTGAAGTAGGTATGTAAAAGAACAGAACAGGGAACAGGGAGAAGGAACATCCTAAGAGGACACCTGAGGACTCCCAAAATCAATGAGACAAGAGTTCTTAAATTCAGAAAGCCTAACACATTATGAGCAAGATAAACAATAAATATACACTTAAAACATAAATAAAACAGTTGAGTAGAGGGGCAAAGATATGGAAAGTGACTGGAGACAAAAGCAAAAGCAAAAAAAAAAAAGATCTCTTTCAGTCCAACAAAAGAAATTAGAAAGAGATTTCAAGGAGTCTCAAATCAGACCACTCAGTGGCAACCAAAGAAAACAGTGGCAACACATGGTCAATTTATTGAGATAACATAGCTACCCATTTATTATTTGCAAAACAATCAGGCTATAAAAGTCAAGAAAATATTAATTAAAAATAAAAATTTAAAAAAATGACAATTTGCCACCAAGATGCTCTCAGCAATACAACTTCTAAAGATGTCTGTCAAGAGAAAGAAAACTTATGCTCTACTTCACAGAAGGACTGAAACTCAAGCAAGTAGTCAAGAATAAATATAAGCTGATACTGATATATAAAATAATACCAATGGATATGCTGATTTTGGAATTGAAAATCTTAAAGCTAAAATCTTTAACTATAATATCTAAAACGAGAGGATTTGTTCAGAATTTTAAAATTTTTATGTCATTGAATGATTAGAAGGGAACAGAGACATATTCTCAAATTTAGAACTTATTATATTTGTCTACTAGTAGAAAATCAGGTGAGAAATGACACACACACACACACACACACACACACACACACACTCAGACATGAAGAAGCAGAACAATTAGAAAATATAGCATAATTAATAGGAATAAATCCAAATATGTTGTAACAACAATAATTGCAAACATACTATATGAATTATTTATACAGATTATCAGATAAGACTAAAAGTAATTACTATTAATAAAGGAAACAATAACACATGAGGAGAAAGAAGGAAAAAGAATATACCAGGAAACTACTAAGCAAAATAAAGCTGAGGTTACTATATTAAAATCAGCTAAAACAAACTTTAAGATGCATTATTAATGATAATTTAACTACATTTTGATAAGAAAGTAAAAACCCTAAAAATGTATAGTATTTTTAAACTTCTAGGCCCTAATAACATAGCTTCAAAATATATGAAAGAAAAATTGACAATACATTTTTGAGTAATAATCAAAAACAGTCTTCATAATCATAAATGTATCATGCTTTTCCCAAAAATTGATAGAATAATAGAACAAAGTTAATAGAAGACAACATTTAAGGAACACTACTAATAAGCTTGAGCTAAGGAAATGAGGTAGGAAGAAAATGTGGGTCACCTTTCTCTGGATTAGTATTTGCTAACACACATCCTTCTGTCCTTTCGTTTTAACCTTGTTGTGACCTTATATTTTAGGTCTATTCTGGTAAATAAATAGCATAAAGCTAAGTTTTCAAGAGTATAGTCACACTTTCTGCCTCCTGATTGGAAAATTTACATTTATAATACAGCATGTTTCTTCTATGCTTTTTTGAAACCCTATTTATGTCTCCTCCTTTTCCTGTTTTGTTTTCTTCCTCTATTTCTCAGTTTCTTTCTTTATCCTAAGAAGAGGTAGCCATTAAGCATTCTCTTTTTTTCCCTTACTCTTTTGTAAAGTTATCATTCTTCTTTTTTTTTTTTTTTTAATCTCAAATCTTGTCACTAACAGGCCTCACTGCAGTACTAAATAGAAACACTTATGACCACACACATTTCACTATCTGCAGGACTTTTCTGTAAGGCTTTTAAGCTCTCAAAGGAAAACTGCACTTGGGCAGTTAGTTAAATGGGTAAGGAAGATCTCACTCAGGACTATTACAACAGGGGAAAGAGACTTAACTCCACACCTCTAAAATAAGGGATGGGAAAGTTTGTTAAGCACTGGAGTGAGTTAGTGGAAAAGCACTAGACACTGGGAGGAGGTGGCCACTTGTAATTCAAGCACCTGCATTTGCTCCTAGGTACCCAGGGAAGTTAGACCCACTGCTATCCTCCCACAGAGACTAGGAGATAGGGATACTATTTTCTTAATGATTGCATTTTAGAGAAATGGCTTTTAGGCCCTTGAAAAAGACATTTCTGGATTGTGGAAGATTTACATTTCAAAGGGGCAGAGAAAAAAAATTACAAAGCAAGTTTTTAGAAGTAAATGATTTTTTTTTTTTTTTTTAAATGCAGGTCAAGGGGTCTACAGTCAGGAAGAACCCTGTCTAAAGTTTGGTTACCGCTTTCAAAATGATCTCCCAAACAATAACTGCTTCCTAAGCATGGATGGGGGAGGAACCTGGTGATCTCCATCTCAGATGTAGTATCCCACTTCATCTCCCAGTGCCAGTCCTGCTCTTGGTCACACCTTCCCCATGTTGCTGATCCATGGGAAAGAAATCTTCCAATTTGCTCACTCTAGTGACAGGACTCTGGTCTCCTGCAGTGGCTGGGGTGGGGGGTGGTATTGTGGTAGTATGGTGTGGGGAGAGATCTTTTAACATTTCTCCACATATTTCTATTGTGAGCCTTGTTCTGACTTCAGTGTTTCCTGAAGCCTTCTGGGGCTCCAATAGGTAATTAGACTTTTTTTTTTTTCACCCTTATCCTTTTATGGGAGTATTAGGATTTCAGCCTTTGCTGCCAGTCTCCTTTACCACTCTGCTTTCTGCCCTGTATCTTTCCAAAACTGATGAGTATCTGTCATGCACTCTTGTCTCATTTATCATTCTCTTTGTCCTTCTTCTGTACAGTTTTGTGTATGCAATTCTCTCATTTCTTCATTTTAACTCTTCATGTGAGCATAAAGATAAATAGATATAACAGACTCTCCATGATAAACTAAATCTAAATGCATCAATGTTAATTCAACTAGCCTGCCACATGGCAGAAGTAGGGCCAGAGATGGGAAGACTTGCACTGTGTCCCTCACTGCTTACCTTCCTGAGGAAGCTTGTCCTCAGTGCACCAGCAGGCAGGGGAGAGCCGAAAGCAAGATTGTACCCAAAGGTTGCTTTTGCTAGAAATAAGGACTGTAAGGAACTCATGGATACTCTCTTCACCTTATCTTTAGAAAACTCTTATTTAAGTGATACTTGCTCATGATGCTATATAAAGTTTCAAACAGACAAAACTGAACCCTCAAAAAATATATAGAGGAGATAATCATAAGTTTAAATGAATATTTTAAGTAAAAATTTTGAAAATATCTGAAGTGGCAAATAAAAGCCCTGAAATTCATAATAAATTAAAAAAAATCCCTGAGAGAAAAAATAACTGAGGGTTTATGTAAGACTTCAACTTTTCAAAGGAACCCAAAGCTGTTGTGAAAAAAGCAGAATATATGGAAGAAACGCTCTTCATGTGACAGAGAGAACTATTTCCACAAATCAAATATATTTACTGAGTTCCGGGCAAAATTAGTGTAAGATATGTACTAGCACAAATCTTACATTTCAAACATAATGTAAAAAATCCTACAGATTTCTAGGCAGATGGAAATTTGATATATTGTTCACTAAATATAATTTTAAAAATATGAGTTGATTCAAAATTCAGACCTAAAATCTAGCAAAATTATATTAAAGTGCAAAAAAATAGAATATGATTATATAAAATGAACCCAAATAGGTAAGACAAAAATTTAGGGAAAAAGATTTTAAGGAAGTTTTACACAAATGTAAAGAGTAAGTTTCTCTGAGTATTATAATTGTATTAATGTACATTTTGATATTTTGTGTGCTTTTCTGTTTTCCATATGTTCTATTATGTTGTATTTTCATATATTCCATATGTTGTTGTTTTATGTTAATAATTGAAAAGATATAGTCAAGACATGAAAAGACAAAGATGATCATGATATCCAGAGAGAGGGAGAGAGAGAGAGAGAGAAAGGAGACAGAGAGATAACAAGAGAGAGGGGTATTTCCTATTAGCATTCTACCAGACTGGGATATGTCAAATAGGTATCATAAAATTCTGAGACTGTTCCCGAGTTCCCCCTTCTTAATCTCTGGCTATAACCTAAAGATTTGAGTAAAGCCTGTAATATTTCAATCTGACATTAGTGAGTTTGGGAATCTTACTATAAGCTTTCTATAGTCCTAAAACTTAAAAAAATCTTTAGAATATTTTTGAGTCATCAAAACAAACTTTCTTTAGAAAATAGTATTTTTCTTGAGGCTAAAATTTGAAATGCCTGAAGATGAAATAATTTGTCAAAACTGAACACCCTTAAAGGTGTGAACCCTGCAGCTTGTCCTAGGCCCAACTAGTGTTAGAGTGTGACAAAGGGCCATTGTCCAGGAATACTATGTTTGGCCTTTTTTTTCCCCTTTTACTTGAAAATTAGTGTGAAAATCATATACTTTATATGTTATATAACGTAATATTATATATAATGAAATCTATAGTTTCTTTCTTTCTTTCTCACTTTTTCCTTCCTTTCTTTGTTCCTCCAACCCCCGCAAGGATTGAACCCAGGGCTCTTAAACACTGAGTCACATCCCTAGTCCTTTTCATTTTTTGAGACAGGGCCTCACTAGGTTGCTGAGGGTGGCTTTGAATTCATGATTTTACTGCCTCAGCCTCCCAAGCTGCTGGGATGACAGGCATGCGTCACCATGTCTAGCACAGCAGTAGTTTTCTAAGATATAGTTTTTTTTGTTTGTTTGTTTGTTTTTTTAGTTATAGCTAAACAATAAAATATAACTTATACTTGGTTTGACTTGACTTTAAGAAATCAAAAGATTGTACCTAAAAAAAATTTGGGTTTGAAAGCTTCTCTTGAAAAATCAGGAAGATCTGGAAAAGCCAGGAAGTCTGAGGAGTTAGTTTTCTTGCTGCTCTTTAATGTAGAGTTGTGTTCTTCAGGCTTCCAAAACCGGATCTCACTCATTTAGACTGACTGTCCCCCTAAGCATGTGAATAAGTCAACTCTGTTCTGAAGGATGATATTAATTTTAACTCAGAGTTGTTATTATTCTGTGAAAAATGAAGACTTATAGAGGCTACTTGTCCTGGCATTTCTGTAAGAAACTGTTCCTGGCTTTTGAGTCAGACATCCTGAATTGTGTAGACATTAGGATGACTTTGACTATGACTCACATGGCTTCAATAAAGGTAAATGAATTTTCCCTCATACCAAGAATTCCTGATGTGGAGTGCCTCCAACTTTGGTCAACTCTGCAACTTAACTATGCCCTCAGAGACTTAGATACTTTTTTTTTTTTTTATCTTATGCTCTGCCATCCTCAAGGAATTGGTCTTATTTTCAAACTGGTTCTCCTCAAGGGTACAAAGTGGCTACAGCAGAAGTTATCACGTGCAGAGACTATAAGCAAAAAAAAAAAAAGGCAAACTTCTTTGAGTTGTTTTTTAAGAGTAAGTAAATGTTTCAGAATCCCTCTCTAGCAGATGTCTTAATAGTACATGGACCAGGTTTATACCGTATATCCAACATTAAAAAATACAGATAGGAGAGTACTATGTATAGGAGAGACTTAGAAGAATTAAATTACCCATGAGCACATACTAGCTAGCAGTGGGAAGGAGAAGCAAAAGAATCAATCTGAGGACTACTATAAGTAAGAAATTGTGGAGAGTAGGGAATTGATTTTGGATAGGTAACTAACAGTGTTTGTGACAAATTAAATGCAATTCTTTAGCTTTGTAAACATCTTTAAGCACATTATTAAAACTTTCCTAATGTTGAGTTATTCATCTGTTATTAGGAATAACAATACCCTTTTCAAAGGCTTATCACAAATTTTAAATGGCCTAACCTATGTGAAAAGGTAGATATTCCATATATGTTTACTTTTATAAAGTACATTTTCATTCTAATTTCTAAAAATAAAAAAAAAACATTTATAATAAATTATGGATTTCAGAAATTTAAAATAAATCTGATTTAAATTTGTGGAGATCTTTTTGCAAAATTATATTTTGGACAGCTTGTCCTAATACTTATTTTATTGCTATTTAACCTTCTCAGCAGATAAAGATATATAATTCAAAGTTGAAAAGTAGATAATTGTCTGTTTATAAGGGTTAGCTCTTTCTCTAAAGTTTTTATTCATTAAATAACAAGAGAAGAAGTGGACATTGTCTGTACCTTATTGGCACAGCTGAAATTCAGCTTATTTCAAATTATTTCATCCCTGTCGGGATAAATGTAAATATTTGACTGTTTAATGTTCTACTAGAGCAGATATTTTGTGACAAAGACAATGTAAAGCAGGAGCAACAACATGTTCTACTGGGCAGAATGACAAGTGATGGCTTCCCCAGAGTCATCACCAAAGACAGATTTAGTGAATCTTGCTCTGTGATGGAGAATCCACACTCTAGGTTTGCAGATTAAACTTTGATTGTTAGAGACCTTTCATCAAGTGGCAGGAACGAGTGAAACATCGGTCTACATCTAATGGTCACCTCTTCATGGTCCATAAAAAGGACCACAAAAAAATGAATAAAAACCTTGGAAAGCAACAAATGTAAAAGTTTCTCTGTTTTCAAGGATGTAACTAGTCCTCACTAGAGAAGGAAGCATAGAAAACTTAAGGTAATTCAAATATTAACCAGGAATTCCATCAAGTTCCAAATGTTCTTCACATTTACATGTTCACAGAATTATCCTCCTTGGAGATAATCTATCAAAGGGAATCATGTGTTGCCCCTTTGGTCACTGGTGGACTTTGCAATAACAGTACTCATAGCAGCCCTGGGCAACAGATTAAACCAAACCCAGTGCTCCAGCTTCTACTTAACCTAATATACTTGCACAGTTTCACAGATTGAGAAAAACAAAACAAACAAACAAAAAGCCAAAAGAAGAAGTAGGAGAAGGAGGAAGAGGAAGAGGAGGTGGAGGAAGAGGAAGAGGAGGTGGAGAAGGAGAAGGAGGAGAAAGAGGAGGAGGAGAAGGAGGAAGAGGAGAAGGAGAGGAGGAGGAGGAGGAGAAGGAGGAGAAGGAGGAAGAGGAGAAGGAGGAGGAGGAAATGATGACTATGACGACAGCAGAAAGAGGAAGAAAGAAGTTTGTGCCTTGGTGAGAACACTGTGATTCTTTTTCTGATTGCTTTTCTTTTTACAGCTACATGACTAGATAAATAAATAAATGAATAAAGCTGCTGGGAGCCATTAGCCAAGTAGGTATGACAATTTCCTTGCCAGCGTACCCCATGTTGCTGACATGTTGCAGCGACATTGAATGTAGGTGACCTTGCTCAAGGACCAAGGCAGATTAGGGTGTTCCCGGTTTTAAGATAATCGTGTTTAGGGCGTTCCCAGTTTAGGTTCCAGGTTTAAGGTTTAAGATTATTCCTGCTGGGAATAGGGCGTATCCTGCTGCCTGAGTAATGGCTCCCAGCATAAAGCCTTTAAATTTCCATACCTCAGTATAGAAATTTTACTTCAACTGTAAAATAGGAATAGTTTCCTAATTTCCATACAATTCCTTTCCTAAGTTGCTTTTTAAAAATAAGTTTAGGATTGGAATTGTATGATGATTATCTCTGCATGATAATGACTTTTTAAAGATACACTAAGTACATACAATTGTACACGTGCCTTCCACTAAATATACAAGAAGCATATATTTAGAATATAGAAAAAAATGTATGAACAGATGTGCCATTGCTAATTAATAACACAGAAATTGTTGAGACAGGAAAAGCACTGGATGATTTTATTTATAATATAAATTTGAAATATTTATTTTTTAATTTTTATTCTAATTTGTTATATATGACAGAAGAATGCATTACAATTTATATTACACTTATAGAGTACAATTTTCCATATATCTGGCTGCATACAAAATATATTCACACCATTTGTGTCTTCATACTTGTACTTTAGATACTGATGTCCATCTCCTTCCACCATAATTTTTAATCCCATTCCCCCTCCCTTCTCCTCCCACCCCTTTGCCCATCTAGAATTTGTCTATTACTCCCATGCTCACCCTCCCTACCCCATTTTGAGTCACCCCCCCTTATATGAGAGAAAACATTAGGCATTTGGTTTTGTGGGGATTGGCTCACTTTACTTAGCATTATATTCTCCAACTCTATTCATTTACCTGAAAATGCCATGATTTTATTCTCTTTTATTGCTGAGTAATATTCCATTGTGCATATATGCCACATTTTTAAAATCTATTTATCTCCTGAAGGGCATCTAGTTTGTTTCCACAATTTTGCTATTGTGAATTGTGCTGCTATAAACATTGATGTGGCTGTGTCCCTGTAGAATGCTGTTTTTAAGTCCTTTGGGTATGGACCAAGGAGAGGGATAGCTGTGTCAAATAGTGTTTCCTTTCCAAGTTTTCAAAGGAATCTCCATACTGATTTCCAGATTGGCTGCCACCAATTTGCAGTCCCACATGCAATGTATGACTGTGTCTTTTTCCCCACATCCTCACCAACACTTACTATTGTTTGTATTCTTAATAGCTGCCATTCTGGAGTGGGATGAAATCTTAGAGTAGTTTTGATTTGCATTTCTCTAGTTGCTAGAGATAATGAACATTTTTTTGTATATATGTTGATTGATTGTATATCTTCTGAGAAGTGTCTGTTCAGATCCTTGGCCCATTTATTTATTGGGTAATTTGTTTTTTTGGTGTTTAGATTTTTGAGTTCTTCATATACCCTAGAGATTAGTGCTCTATCTGATGTGTGAGGTGTAAAAATTTGCTCCCAAGATATAGGCTCTCTATTAACCTCACTGATTGCTGCTTTTGCTGAGAAGAAGCCCATTGTTTGAATTTATTTCATTTATTGATTCTTGATTTTAATTCTATCACTATAGGAGTCTTATTAAGGAAGTTGGGTCTTAGTCCAACATAATGGAGATTAGGGCCTACTTTTAATTCTATTAGACACAGGGTTCCTGGTTTAATTCCTAGGTCCTTGATACACTTTAAGTTCAGTTCTTATACATGGTGAGATATAGGGGTTTAGTTTCATTTTGCTGCATATGGATTTCCAATTTTCTCAAAACCATTTGTTGAAGAGGCTATCTTTTCTCCAATATATATTTTTTGGCACCTTTGTCTAGTATAAGATAATTGTATGTGGGTTTGTCTCTGTGTTCTCTATTCTGTACCATTCATCTACCAATCTATTCTGGTTCCAACACCATGCTGTTTTTGTTACTATTTCTCTGTAGTATAGTTTGAGGTGTGGTATAGTGATGCCACCTGCTTCATTGTTCTTGCTATGGATTGCTTTATTTATTCTGGGTCTCTTATTTTTCCAGATGAAATTCACGACTGCTTTTTCTTTTTCTTTTTCTTTCTTTCTTTTTTTTTTTTTGAGGAATGTCATTGGAATTCTGATCAGAATTGAATTAAATCTGTATAGTGCTTTTGGTCATTTTGATAATATTAATTGTGCCTATCCAAGAGCAAGGTAGATCTTTCCATCTTCTAAGGTCTTCTTTGATTTCTTTTTTTAGGGTTCTGTAATTTTTATTGTATAGGTCTTTTACCTCTTTTGTAAGTTGATTTTCAAGTTTTCTTTTTTTGAGGCTATTGTAAATGGGGTAGTTTTCTTCATTTTCCTTTCAGAGGATTTGACAATGATATACAGAAATACCTTTGATTGATTAATGGGTGTTGATTTTATATCCTGCTACTTTTCTGAATTCATTTACCAGTTTTAGAAGTTTGCTGGTAGAATTTCTTCAGTAATCTATGTATAGAATCAGATAGTCAACAAATAGTGTTAATTTGAATTTTCCTTTTCCTATTTGTATCCCTTTATTGCTATTCAGACTTTTACAGTTGCTATTATATTATTATTATTATTGTTGTTGTTGTTATTATTACATTATTATTATTATCATTATTATTATTACAGTTGCTATATTGTGGTGAGCCGTTCTAATTAGACCGTGGTCGCCATTACAAGATGGCGCTGGCTCCGCTGTGGTCTGTAACAAACAACTCCTTATTTGGGAGAGTTGGCGCATGGTTTTTCACCACCCTATGAAAAAGCTCCACGTGGCAGCTTTGCATTGGGGCTTGAGATGCTTTATTAAGGCTGGGAGGGGCATCCGAGGGTGAGAAGAAGAAATATCAAGGGCCTGAATAAACTGCTGAAAGAAGATTCCTGAGTTGCGTCTTCCTTGCGGGCAAGGGGTCGCGACACTATATAGTTGCTATTTGTTGCTATTCAGACTTTTACAGTTTAGTCACAATGTACAGAAATGTTGGATTTGATTATTATCTATAATACAATCAGTAGGTTTGCAAAAAGGTTTACAGTTTCTGATGGCGGACAATGAACTGGGGGTGAGGTGTAGGATGATATGCTGAGGAGGCAGGATGTGAGGATATAGAGTTAGTATATTTTAGGAAGTGTGAAAGAGAAACCTAATGAATAAGGTTAGTAGCAGGAGAATTGACAGGAAGTAATTTTGGGTAAAAAAAAAAATGTACGTGGGAAGCCAGTAGTGTATATAAAACAAACACATGTATGTATTAAGAAAAATAAAAGATGTTAAAATATTAAAAATTGGAGGGAAAAAAAGGCATACAGCACAAGTATAATATACTATTCAGACATCCCAGTCCTCAAAATCCTAATTTATGCAATGTACTTGGTTTCACATATGCTAGGGATGTAAGGGTGGGCAAATAGAGGTAGAGAAGAAAAAAAGAGAAAAAATACATCTCCAAAGAAGAAACCAGAATTGTTCATTTTTTAGTTAGAGGTCAGTATCTTTCCTGCTTTCCTTCTCATCCAATAGGTGTGGTTGTGGGTTATTAGGTGGTATCTCTGCCCTCAGGATAGTGAAGGTAACCAGAGTGGGAAGTCTGGTCTTGGTACCTGGAAGTGAGGTGTGGCACCCCCCAGTCCCTGAAGGGAGACTGCACCTCAAGAGTCTCTTTTTGGGTCCACACATATGACTTGATCACCCGGTCTTATTTCCCTATTTTGCCTGAAGATTTCCCAGTTCCTGTTTTCATTGTTAGTCTCCAAACTGTTACACCCTCTCACTCTCCCTTACTAGTTTCTAATTAAGGGACCTCTCTCACCTGGGCTCCCATGGGTGGTGCCCTGGTCACACTAGGCACTGTGCCACTGAGAGCTGTTTTGTGTTGGGCAGTTACTGTGCTGGGTTACTGGCCACTGGGGTAAGGGGGAGTTGGAAACTGGGTACCTGGCCAGCTGGAGTTCCAATCTTGGAGCTGCCTCCACCAAAGATGGCGAGGAAAGTGACCCAAGATGGAGGTGGGCCACTTCCAGTGCCAGGGTGTCGGGTCGGGTGGGGGTGGCCAGGCGATAGCATTGTGCAATATGTTCAGAGGTGAGCTCTGTGGCATGCAGTATTGTGGCTTGTGGCTGTATTCAGAGCCTGTGGGATGTCCCCAGGTGCCTGCAGACTACTGAGCATTCGGGACTGTGGCAGTAGCTGTCGAGTCATAAGATGCAGGCCACCGGGGAAGCCTCATGTTAGTAGATGGGGGCCCACAGGGGAGTGGGTGCTGGAGTTCCTATGGGTGGATAGCAGCTGAGTGTCCTGTGTGGGAAAGGAACAGCATCTGGGAGTTCTGTGCTGGTGCTGATGCAGTGATGCACTTGGATTGGGTGTCAGGAGTGAGAGTCCTGCTGTAATGCTGAGGCCCAGAGTCTTGCACATGTGCACAGTGCTGGTGATTTCTGCATGAGAGCAGTGGTGCAAGGGTCCTCTATCACTCTCAGAGAAATAGTATTCCCACTAGTTGAGACGGGGTCACAGAGCGACACAGAATGTTGCCTCTCTCTGCCCTGTCATCTTGGATCCAAATTTAAAATATTTAAATGACATGTTATCAGCATGATTTTAGAATACATAAACACATTCACCAAGATTAAGAAAATTTCATTGCAAATATGAAAAAAAAAAATCTTCACATTTTTAAAATGTTATTAGGGTAATTCACTGTTAAGAGATGAAAGGAGAAATTTTCAATACTCTCATTTCAACATTTTCAGATAATGTCTGATAAATTCAAAAGTTATTTAAAATTTCAATAAATATAAATTCTAACTAGAAATCAAAAAGAACTTTATCCATTATTTTTATCAGTATGCTATATTAACCCAAACCTATAGCATTTGAATGCTTAATGAGGCAAGAGATCTTTCATTTAAGATCAGGAGCAAAATAAGAGTATCAGTTTATGTCTAGTAAACTTTGAGCTAGAGCACTAATTAATGGAATGAGAAAAGAAAAGTATAGAAGTGTGGGCAGATTGCAAAGCAAAGGTAGAATATACCTGACAATATTTATACAATGATGTTTGTCTATATGGAATAATCTGA
This sequence comes from Marmota flaviventris, assembly GCF_047511675.1. NCBI lineage: Eukaryota > Metazoa > Chordata > Mammalia > Rodentia > Sciuridae > Marmota > Marmota flaviventris. The sequence continues at coordinate 47,792,510 of NC_092502.1, forward strand.
GAATCCAACTATAATGCCTTTAGAATTACTTGGATATTTCAGCAAAATAAATGTATAAAAGTCAAATGCATTTCCATGTATTATCCAAAATGGTCAGAAACTAATTTTTATACCTACAAAAAGCACTGCAACCTATAATAATGTGTCTGAATTAAAAATACTCATACATGTAAAACCTTATCAGAGAATATAAAGGATAAATAAAGAGAGAACAAGCATGTTCAAGTGAGAGCAAGCTATATCATGGTTCTGGATAAAATGATGAAATATCATGAAGTTGTCAGTTTTTAAAAATTAAACTATAAATTCATTGTATAAATAAATTTTATTTATTTAATTTATATTATTTATTCTGTGGTGCTGGTGATCAAACTTTGTGCTTTTTCACCAATTGTGTTTTCTGCTCTGCTGCATCTCTAGCCCTTTAAATATATTTTAATGGGAGCATTCTAAACTCTTTTATTGAAAAACTAGAACTGAGAATGGTCAATACACAAACATTCATAATAAAGGGATAATGTACACATTATTATGCTTATTTATTTAGAGGGACTGAAATATTTAATAGTAAGTTGCTAAAACATGACCATTCATTTCTAAATACTTCTTTCATACAACCAGCAACAAATTAGAACAATTTAACGTTGCTTCATCACAAACCACATGACCATTTCAACAGATGCAAAACAAAAATTTGTCTACATGTTTTCATGATGAAAACACTCAACAAATTAGGTATAGAAGTGATATACCTTCTATACCTAATATTAAAGGTTATATATAAAAAACTCATGGTCATTATCATATGAATGGGGAAAAGCTGAAAGTTTCCTCTAAAATCAGAAAGACAGGAATGTCCACTTTCATCACTCCTGTTCAATACAATACTGAAATTTTTAGAAAGAACAAGTAGGCAAAAGAAATAAATAAAGGACATTCAAACTGAAAAGGAAGAAGTTAAATTATCCGGGTTTTCAGATGATATGATTTTGTACATAGAAAAATCTTTAAAAATATCAATCAAAAGGTGCTGGGACTTATAAAAGAACTGAGTAAAGTTTCAAGACACAAAATCAGTACACAGAACAGTAGCATTTTGTATAGCAATAATAAAATTTTAGAAAAAAAGTTTAAAAAACAATCCCAGTTATAATACCCCACAAACAAAAACATTAAGGTGTAAATTTAACCAAGAAAAAATTTCTACAATGACAATTATAAAACACTGATGAAGGAAAGCAGTATAAAGATTTCTTGGAAAATTGAGAATGGACCCACCATTTTACCCAGCTATCCCTCTCCTTGGTCTATACCCAAAGGACTTAAAAACAGCATACTATGAATGGATAAAAAAAATGTGGCATATATACACAATGGAATTTTACTCAGCACTAAAAAAGAACAAAACCATGGCATTTGCAGGTAAATGGATGGCACTGGAGAAGATCATGCTAAGTGAAGTCAGCCAATCCCCCCCCAAAACCCCAAATACCTAATGTTTTCTCTGATATAAGGAGGTTGACTCATGGTGGGATTGGGAAGGAGAATATGGGAGGAATAGATGAATTCTAGATAGGGAAGAGGGGTAGGAGGGAAAGAGAGGGGACAGGGGATTAACAAGGATGGTGGAATGTGATGACATCATTATACAAAGTACATGTATGAAGACTTGAATTGGGTGTCAACATACTTTATATACAAACATAAATACAAAAAGTGTGGTATTTATGTGTATTAAGAGTTGTAATGCAAAAAAAAAAAATACTGTTACCTTAGTTTAGGTAGAGGGAAGTGAAAGGAGGGGAAGGCAGGAGATGTGGGGATAAGAAAAATAGTAGAACGAAACAGACATTATTACTGTATGTATGTATGTGACTGTATGGCCAATGTGATTCTACAATATGTATACTCAGAAAAATGAAAAATCATATCCCATCTATGTATGATACATCAAAGTATATAAGTGCTTTCTACTGTCATGTATAACTAATTAAAACAAATAATAATAAAAGAGAAAAAAAACCCCAGCTAACTACAGGGACACCGCCACATCAGTGTTTGTAGCAGCACAATTCACAATAGCTAAACTATGGAACCAACCTAAATGCCCTTCAATAGATGAATGGATTAAAAAAAAAAAAACATGTTATACACACACACACACACACACACACAATGGAATAGTACTCAGCAATAAAAGAGAATAAAATCATAGCATTTGCAGGTAAATGGATGAAGTTAGAGAAGATAATGCTAAGTAAAGTTAGCCAATCTCAGAAAAACAAATGCCAAATGTTTTCTCTGATATAAGGAGGGTGATTCATAGTGGGATAGGGGAGGAAACATGGGAGGAATAGACGAACTCTAGATAGGACAGAGGGGTTAGAGGGGAAGAAAGGGTACATGGGATTATAAATGATGGTGGAATGTGATGATCATTATTATCCAAAGTACATATATGAAGACACAAATTGGTGTGAATATACTTTATATACATCCAGAGATATTAAAAATTGTGCTGTATATGTGTAATTAGAATTATAATACATTCTTCTGACATATATAAATTTAAAAAGAAATTATAAAGACACAAAAGATAGAAAATGACATTTAAATAACTATATTACTTAAAGAAATCTACAGACCTTATGTCATTTTCACCAAAATATCAACAACTTTTTTCAAAGACATAGAAAAAAACAATCCTAATTTTTTTGTAAAACCTGAAAGATCCAAAATGGCCAAAGTAATCTTCAGCAAAAGCAAAAATAAACAAACAACAACACCAACAACAATAAAAAAACTTCTGGCGGCATCACATAACATACTGGAAAGCTATAGAAACAAACAGCATGACACTGGCATAGGAACATATGCATAGAACAGTGTAATAGAATAGAAAACCCCCAAATTAATTCATATGCCTACAGCCAAGTAATTTTTAACCAAGGTGCAAAATCATACAGTGGAGAAAAGACCAACTCTCTCTTCAATAAATGTTGCTGGCCAAACTGAATATACCTATGCAGAAGAATGAAACTACACACCTTCTTCTCACCCTATAGAAAAATAAAAATAAATCAGAAATAAATGTAAGCCTTGACACTATAAAATTACTACAAGAAAATTGAGGAAGCACTTGAAGACCTTATTTATAGGTAATGTTATTTTAGTTAGAACCTCAAAAGTATAGGCAACAAAAGTAGAAATATACAAAAGGATTATATCAAACTAAGAAGTTCTTGCACAGGAAAGGAAATAAGAAAATTTAAGAGACAGTCCAGAATGGGAGAAAATATTTGTTAACTATTTGTTTGAAAAAGGATTGGCATCCAGAATATGTAAGGACCTCAAAAAGCTTTAAAAAAGCCAATAATACAACTTAAAAGTGAACAAAAGAACTAAATAGATACTTCACAGAAGACAACTTACAAATGGAAAAAAAAAATACATTTAAAAAAATTGCTCTATCTCACTATCTCTATGGGGTGGGGGGAATACAATTTACCACCACATTTAGGCTGCATGGGTAACTCAGAAGTAGAGCACTTACCTAGTATGGTGAGGCTTTAGGTTAAATCCCGAATGCCCCCAAGCCCTGTGGGGAAAAAAAATAAGGTATCATTTTACCCCCCCAAAATGACAAACAAAACAGCAATGCTACAAACACAAATACTGATGCGTAAAGGAAAAGGTAACTCACTTTTTTTTTTTTTTTTAATATACTGGGGATTGAATCCAGTGCCTTGTGCATGCTAGCCAAGTGTTCTACCACCAAGCTACATCTACATCTGCAGGCCTTTTTATTTTTTCTTGAGATAGGGCCTCACTAATTTTCCCAGGCTGACCTCAAATTTTGATTTTTCCTCTTTCAGTCTTATGCATAGTAGGAATTAGAGGCATGTGCTGCCACTCCCAGCAAAACGGAACCACTATATATTGTTGGTAGGAATGTAAATTAGTCATTATTGAAAAGAATAGATAGACTCCTCAAAAACTAAAGGCAGTTTTTGAGGAGTCTATATACTAATACCATATAGGCCAACAAGTTCATTAGTGGATGTAGAGCCTAATGAAATAAGATCACTATACCAAAGATAGTTGCACGCCCATGTTTATTGCAGAACTATTCACAGTCACTAAAATAGGGAATCAACCCACATGTCCTTCAGTGAATAAAGAAAATGCAAAATATATATACACAACAGAATAGTTTTTGGCCATTAAAAAGAAAAAAATACTTTCATTTGCAGCAACTGTGGATGAAACTGAGGGTCATTATGTTATGTAAAATAAGCTATAGAAACAAACAGAAGGACACTGGCATTTGCAAGTAAATGGATGGAGTTAGCTAAATACCATGTGTTCTCACTCATTTGTGGGAACTCCTAAGTCAATCTTATAGAAAAATGGAATGGAAGAGTAGGTACTCTGGACTAGACAGTGCAGAGGAAGGGGATTAGAAAGAAGTTCAACGAAGAACACTAAAACACATAGTGGAGAAATCACCATTTTCCAAGACTGGTTCTCTGACTCCATTCCCTTCCTGTACCACACACTTGCACTCCATGTTTTCCTTAGCAAGTTTGTATTTGAAAGTACTGGAGGCTGTAGCCAGCAGAGGGTGAGAGTATGTTCTCCAATTACCTATGTCATCCTTTACCTTCCATTCTGCACCAGTGGACGCCTCTTTGATTGACTCTCTCAGTCACTGGTTGCTTAATTCCTCACCTTGGATGACCTCCATTTGTGACCCTAGTTTTCCTTTAGCACATGGGGTAATTATTTATTGAAACAATCTATGGTATATTCATAAATTGTTAACGGCTTATTTTAATCCAAAGTGATGACTGAGCCAGGCACAGTGGAGCACACCCATGATCTCATCAACTTGGAAGGCTGAGACAGGAGAATTCCAAGTTAGGCTAGTGTGAGCAGCTTAGTCTGAGACCCTCAACAACTTAATGAGACCTTGTCTTGTTTTTTTTTTTTTTTTTTTTTTTTTAATTTAAAAAGTAAAATGGACCAGAGATATAACATGATGGTACAGCCTCCATGAGTTTAATCCTCAGAAAGAGGAAAAAAGATGACTATTTGAAGAAATGGAAAGCTTATTACCCTGATCTAATCATTACACATTGTATTCATATTGAATTACTATAATGTACCCCATAGAGGTGTATAAATATTATGGCTCAACAACAACAAAAAATCACTAAAAAGTATAGGCTATTTACTTATTGATTGGAACACCACAGAAGGATAAGATACCCTGTGACCAACAGGCCAGTAACTTTCATTGGCCACACTATGAGTTAATAATACAAAATATATATATATATATATATATATATATATATATATATATATATATATATATATATAGATTCATGAATATAAATAATTTCAGAAAAAAAAAAAACTAAGAGAAGAATTGGTAATTTGTTTTAGAGTAGCGTGGGGGTGGAAAAGCCCAGTAAAAAGCCAGTAAAATTAGAAATTATCCAGGATTTGAGGAAAAAGTATATAAAATAAGATAAAGAACAAGTCAAATCTAGAGTCTAACCCCATTTCTAATTATTCAATGACCTTGGTAAGACACTTGATTTCTCTGAGTTTCAGATTTCTCATCTGAAAATAAGGATATTCCAATTATCTCTAAAGTGTATTAGCATTTCATGATTCTATTCAATTCACATAATTTACTCAACATAAACCACATTTTTCATGTATCTTTAAAAAGCAAGTTATTTTTCTAGGTTCTTTATATAACATTTCATATAATTTTCATAAGGTTAGGGATTACTAAGTCTTTGTAGATGGCCTGAAACCCTATCAATGCATTTTAACATCATTAAATGCACAGAGCTAATCCATGATGGAGCTGGCATTTTAGGCCAGTTCTGAGTTCAAATGTCCATACCCTCTTTAGTCTTCACCACTGTGAGGGAGACTGATTAAATGGATTGAGTGAAGGTGTCTGAATGATGAAAGAGTAACATAGACTAGGAAGCAAAATGTCCTATGCTAAAATCCTTTTCAGTCTTGAAAATCATTTGAATAAACAATATTTTTTTCAAAATACAATTAAGTAATTGTGGGAACTTTGTCCTAATTTATTATACTGGAATTTCATTAATCAGAGCAGCACCTTTGATATCATCTTTTCTTTGAAATTTTGAATGGGTAGCAGAGGAAGGACCAAAAACAATGGATGTGTGGGGTCAGGAGTGGAGAGACCTATGTAGATTGGGAGAAGTACAATAACCCCAAAACAGCAAAAGGTACTTGTGTATCTATGGTATAAAGGGCAAGATTCTTGTGGTCAAAGAAGGGCTCAAAAAAGAGAAATAGTGGTGGAAATTTAAAAAATTAATGCTACTTCGAATTCTGATGCCCTCACATCCTGAATTAGCACATTAAGGCCACTTAGCTATAAACTGTGATTGTATTGCCCAATTCAGCTCATTCTTCTCTTCTTGAAACTTTTCCATTCTCTCATTTTATTAAGTAAATATTTATGGAATAGCATAGCTCCCCAAAGTAATTTCATGTTTTTTTAAAAAATCCGTGGGGTTAGGATAGCAGTGGACTCTACAAGGGGAAGAGTAAAAGAAGAAAAAACAGGCATCAAATAAGATAATGAAATTTAAGCAAATAGCTCATCCCCCCCTTTCTCTTTAGAATATCAATCCATTATGAGGTTTCCTGAATTTATCAGCTTGTGGGATTTCAGAATGGGTGCTTCTAATCAGCAACCCAATGCCTGAAGTCTGTTCTAACAACTTTGACAATATTTAGTAAACACTGTCAAAGAGAGAAATAGTCCTATTCATTTCCCTGTCCTCTTGCTTCTTTTAATTTCTCATTTTTTTCTTTATTGAAAAAAAAAGTGTTTAGGTTTAATTATAGGAAGGATGGATAGGATCGATAAAATTGCTTTTTTTAAATTTAGGATCCTATAAAATATCAACCCTATACACACGTAGAAAAATGTACTTAGTGTATAAAATTTTTCTAAGAAAATGACTTATTTCTTTAATTCAAAAAAGACCTTAGCCCCAACAATCTTAATATTTCAGTTAAAAGGTAATTTGGATCTGAAATAATAAAAATTAATTTTCTTTATTCCAAAAGCCAATTTAGACACACACTCAAAAAGACTCTGATAGCCATGTTTAAATTATTGGAGACCTTGGTGAGTCATTTGTTTTCTGTTTCTGGATCATTTACATTTGGCTGTTTACTTGTTAGATGGTTTTCATATTCTATCTATTGGGTTCAAGTGCTATCACAGTTCTGAATTATTATTTCAATCCCTGCTTCACATAAATGACCTGGTAGAAGGATGCAATAAAATTGTACTGTGTAATACTGAGTCCACTCATGCCATTACGGGAAGCACAATGTCAGCATTTTCATTTCCATTATACACCCTATTTGTTCAGAAATTATATACAGAGCCATAAAAATTTGCTTGGCTGTGAGGTATTAGCTCAGCCCACGAATAAACAATTAGATAAAAACCATGAAATGGCTAAGACAATTGATTAAGACTGAAGTTTGGGCCAACAATGTATGTGACCCGAGTTCAATGCCACTTAACAGAGATTCTCTTTGCTGTTAACAAGGAAGAAGCTTAAACAGAACTCCTAGGCATGAGGGAAAATATGTAGGCACAGGCATATGTAAATGCCCAAGGTTACTTGCTGCATGAGTCTGCTCATTTCTTTGCCTTACTTGAGAAACAAAGAGAATTAGAGGGAATAAAATTTACAATTAGATTTGGTGTGTCCTGAGAAATTTTAACCAAAAATCAGGTAAATTGCCATGACAAACCTCAACCATATAGAAAAGTCTATCTTACAAATAAAGGAATGAAAGACTCAGAATTCTAAAAGACAGACATAGTCACAAGGGTTTTTTTTTTTTCTTCTTCTTCTTTTATTAAGTCAGTATTCCTTTATTTTATATTTAGGGTAATATGAAGAAATAACATAGGCACGACTCATACTGTTTTCTCTACCATTGATGATTTCCTAGCTCAGGTTGCTATAACAGAACACAAAAGACTGGGTATCTTACAAGAGACATTTATTACTCATAGTCCTGAAAGCTGAAAATCTGAGATAGGGTCCCAGCATTGTCAACTTCTAGACAAAAGTCTCTTCATGGCTTGTACTGTAGCCTCGCATGGCAGAAAGAGAACATGTAGATTGAGCAAATATGCTTTGGTCTCCCATCCTCTTCTTACAAGGACACTAATCCCATAATGAGGGCCCCAAGCTTGAGACCTAATCTAAATCTAATCATACCCTAAAATCCACCTCCAAATACCATCACCATATGGGTTAGATCTTCCACATATGAATTTTAGGAAGATAAAAATAGTCAGTCCATAACAAGTCCATATTCTCTCCAGGTTAATAAGTTGATCTGTTTTAAAAGACCAAATAAAGATTTCAGAAGTTCATTGTTTTAGTGATTAATTATTTTGTGCAAGACCTGCTTGCTGTACCTCTCTTTGCAAGTGATCTTCTTACACCAATGATGATTGACAGTGATGACAACTATTTTATTTCCCACTTGGGTCACTAAACGGATCCTCTACTATTATTTTTAAAAAGATATGGTAAAATATCAAGAATGTAAAAAATACTTATGATGCTATATAAACAGTACTGAAAATTTCATGCTCTTCTGGGGAGAGTGGTGACAGCGATTGGGAGATCAATGTCTGAGATTGGGGTCCCTGATGACTTCACAGCTGTAGCATGCTTGGTGACCAGGAAAGTTTCTGTGCAAAGGTGTAGGATGCCTGGTTGCTACGGTGATGCTCTCATGGGGAGACTCTGTTGCTAGAGTCTTATCAGCTTCGACCTTGCTCTCAGGCACACAGCTCCTGGGAATGAAGGATCTTCCTTGCTAAGACAACCACAGTGTTTCACCAGTTCTGCTGCTCCTGAATCTGCCTGGGAATTAGTAACTTTAAACAGTGTACTTTCTTGAGAGCTACACAATGCTTCTAACATTGCACATTGTACCTGTAAAATATAACTGAGGAAATAGCTGCATAATGTTGCTAGCTCTGTAACTTTCATGAACACAAAAAATGTTTGCATAGTTTTTAATCTGATTAATGAGACATTTATAATAAAGATTGCTGGCATAATTCTTTAGACCTGCTTCTCCATCAGAGAGCAGTGCTTCACCGGATCCCAGCTGTTTTATCTTCAAGATCTGCTTATGTGAGTCTTATTTCTTCCAATCTCCCACAAGAACCTGCTAGTTTGGCAATGCTGGTCGCAGCACTTTCCTTCATACTTTCTTGAGGCTGAAATGTCAGTATTTTCCATCCTACAATGTAGTAGCTATATGACTATGGGCAACATCGACATGTCTCCAACTTCCTCCACACCAAAATGAGGATGAAAATGAATTTTAAAACATAGGTCATTGTCTTAGATGCTATATTAAAAAAGATTGTAGTTGTAGATGAACAGAATGCCTTCACTTTATTTATTTTTATGTGGTGCTAAGGATTGAACCCAGTGCCTCACACATGCCAGGCAAGCACTCTGCCACTGAGCTGCAGCCCCAGCCCTTAGATGCTATATTGATTGATAAAGTGTAAGTACCTGAAATAATGCCAGATGCACAGTAGCAACTAAATAACTGCTTGCTGGGAAATGAAATGGCCTAAGCCTTACTGGGCTATAATCCTTGCAAGTATTCTGCAAATGCATGTATTCATAGATAGAAACTTTCATATTGTTAATGATCAGAAATGGTGTCTCTCAGCCTGTGCCCCCAGATTGTTCAAAGGTCTGTAACACAAATGAGAAGTAAAATAAAAAGAGGAAAAGCAAAGCAGTTCTTTCCTCCTTTTTCAAGTCTCATTGCAAAGCTTATGTTGATAATTCAAAAATAGGGTAGGTATTCACATCCTTTTCAAATCTCATCAGTTCATTGTCAAGTATGAAGTAATCAGACATAAAAGTACTTACCTTACATATTATTTAATAGTTGTCACTTTTCCCCCTTCTTTTAAATAATTGAACAAATGCAATAATTAGTGCCATAGTTGGTAATTTTATTCTGATAAAACATTTCATAAAATTGATTCTCATAGTTATATTTAACTAAAACCTACTCAGCATTTACCATAAAAAATGTAAAACAAATATTGAAATTATTTCAGTCAAGTCTAGAGACACATATAGATTGATTTTGGTAAAGTCTATTTGAATCAAAACCAAATATTTCCTTTTGTTTGTCTGAAATAGGGAATCTTACATTTTTTTTGAGACAATTATGGATTTTGGTAGCAGTGATAATTAATCCAAAACAATATTAGTTTGACTTATATAAAACTATAAAGCTACTTAAATTAAATAACACCTTAAAACTAGAGCAAGATTACTGCTTCAAATTGCCACCATTTGAAATATTAAGTAAATGATTGTATTGCATGTTGTATTTTTTTGGGAAAGTCCATAAATCTTCAGCTCACTTGTCAAATGGCTCCTTTGGCCCGTGAGAATGTAAGCTACAAGTCAGGTTGAACCCATCAAAGGAAATCTCAGATTTTACAGATATTTCCCTGAGATTCAAGGCCTATGTTTGTCTCCATCACTGGATAAACAATAATTGTTTTGCTTTCAACAAGATGCAGAGGAGATGAACCTAAAAAACTTGTATTGATGGAGTTTGAAGAATGCAGTGAATCTACAAGGTCTTTGTCAGACAGATGTTGCCACAGACAGAAATATACCATAGTGCATGTCTGGAAATAAAAAGAAGTGGGATTATGACACAGGACAGTACTGACTACTATCCAAGCCCAGGATCTACTGTAAAGCTCAGCAGATTAAGCACTTTCCTCTGGCTCCCTGTACTTAGGCCTTCAGCTTATGCAATGAAGACTGCAAGTCTCACAAAAGCCTTGTTTCCCTCCCAGAATCTCTACTACATTAATATCCCCTTTTTCTCTTCTGTGAGCAACGTGAACTCTGAAGCTTTTGTGTTGCATAACCACCTACAAGCACATAATCAAATAATTTCAAATGGATATGAGAGAGGAAAAGTGAACACTAAGTGCTTTGGGAGAAATATCTTCTAAAACTTTGACAAAAAGATCTACAGTAAGGAGAAACATTACCAATAAAAGAAAAATGGGATCCATGTCATAAATGAGAACCTTGTTAAATCTGAAAAATAAGACTATATATATATATACTTTTTGTTTGCCCAAGAATAGTCTGCATCAGAAATGAATAAAGGAGATAATGGAGAAAGCTTTTCCAATCTTTGACAGGGTAAGTTTACAGGTTAGGCCAGCTGTGGGACAATCAGAGAACCCATTTCCAACCCATGGCTTCCTGTTGGATGGGTCCTGTTTGCTGAAACCACACTGAGCAGAAAGTCTCTTGCTCTGATTGTAAAAGGGACCCTGCAGGGGCTGGCTTTTGACAAGAATGGCTCTATCAGGACCAAAACAGAGCTCCTGATGGTTTTGGGAAACACGAAACAGAAACTCTTCACTGCAGAAGCAAACTTTCCAATTCCTGTTCTCATTTTCTCCTCCCTCAGACTGCCTCAGACTCTGAATTAGCATAGTAAATGTTTCCAAGCCAGAGGACAGCTAAGGAGAAAAATAATAGATTTACTGTAATTTCAGATGGATATCCTCACCAATTCCAAAGGAAACTTATTTCAATTCCAATTTATGCATCCTTATCAATGAGATTAATACTTACTTGCTGGTAAATAGAAAATAAATCACAATGTCTTTAAACAAAATACATTCCAAGAAGTCAAACCAAATATGTTTTCTGAAATAGACTCATTAAAGGAATCAAAATATATTTAAAAATATTTAATATGTACTTTTAACAAGATTTTGAGAGATTGCATGATTGAAATCAGAATAGACCTATGCAAAAAAGGGAAAGAGGTAAGAGAGTTCAATAGAAGACCCTAAGCTGAACCCTGAGGATTCTGTTGTAAATGAGGAAAACACACTTCCTTATCTTTATAACAAGTTTTGCACTTCAATGATAATCTACTCATGGAGAGTCACAATTAAAAAATCAATTTCATGTGTTCTTAGCATTATGGAGGTGAGCTGTTCCACAAGGATAACAGATGATGGGAGATTGTCAACCTAATGTGTGCAATCTGGGAAGGCAAGTGACATTTCAGCTGAGAAGGAAAACTCAAGTTAGAATGAAGCCAGATGAAGATGTGGAGAAAGCATAAATCATAAAGAGGAAAAATCAAATGGGAAGCCTTGAAACTGGGAAAAAGTAATGGTATATAAAACCTGCTTTCTAGGTTTGCCTCAGTGTGCTTCTCCAATGTTCATATGTCAACATCTGAGGAAGCAGAATTCATCACTGATAACTGGCGGTATCAAAATTAATGAGAAATTGAAAAAAAAAACTTTTTTTATAAGTGAAGTCATAATATTCACAAAATTCAGAGAAAAAGACAAAAAGAGTTAATATAGTGAAAAAATATTATGAGTATATGTCTTAGAGATCATCAATCAGGAAATCTAAGAGAACAGAACCCAAATAAAACATAAAAAAAGAAAAAATGAGAAAAAAATGAACAAATAAGTAATATAAGGTGGTGTAACAGTGGTCCACCTCACTCCATGTAGCTCTTGTTGCTCCATGACCGCCACTTTGGCTTACTTATAAATGGATTCACTTTCTTTGTCTTCTCCCTCCCCTCTCCCTAACCTCAGTGAAAACAGGATTACCACCTTGGGATCTGAGGAAGTTATCTGTCCTTGAGAATACACAACCCTACAGGAAGCAATTCAGACCTCAGGGAGGGTGCCAGAAGAGGTAAGAAATGATCAACTCCCAAATTAACAAATGAATCACAGCCCTGTCTATACTGAGTACCTCAAAGGTAGCCTTTGACTCAAGTCTTTGAAAACCCCTTGTTAGGAGATGCAATGATGCAGGCCAGTAATCCCAGCGGCTTGGGAGGCTGAGGCAGGAAGATCACCAGTTGAAAGCCAGCCTCAGCAAAAGCAAGATGCTAAACAAATCCCTGAGACCCTGTCTCTAAATTAAATACAAAATAGGACTAGGGGTATGGCTCAATGGTTGAGTGCCCCTGAGTTCAATCCCTAGTACCAATAAATAAATAAATAACTGGACAGGAAAAATCACAGCCTCTGAAACAGGAGTGCCCTGCCCTGTGCTTCTCCTTTGGTAACAAAACAATAAAATTTATTTTTCCAGTTTCTCAAAACTGTGTTCTTGTTATTGAATCGGCTTCAGGAACAAGGACCAAGCTTTTGATTTATCAGTATTATACCAAAATCAGTATTCAGTTATGAAAAAAAAAAAGAAATACAAAACTACCAAAAGATACAGAGGAACCTTAAATACATATAGCTAAGTGAAAGAAGCTGATATAGAAAACATACATAGTGTATTGTTTCAATAATATGACATTCTGGGAAAAAAATCTAAGAACTAAAAAAGTCAATGGTTGCCTGGGCTTCCAGGGAGATGGGAGAGAGAAATAGGTGGAATACAGGGAAATATTAAGATAATGAAACTCTTCTATATGGTGCTGTAGTGGTAGATTCATAACATCATATACTTGTCAAATCCCACAGAACTGTAATGCAAAAGAATTAACTCTTATGCAAATGATAAACTTTAGTTGATAAGACTGCAACAATGTAGGTTCAATAATTTTAACAAATGAGCCAAACTAGAGTGAGGTCTTAGCCAGTGTAACTGTGGGGGAAATGGAAGGAGAGAGAAGAGGAGGCACATGGAAATGCTCTACTTTCTGAGCAACTTTTCTGTAAATCTAAAACTGCTGGAACAATAAGCTTAATAGAAAAAAAAAAAAAGAAAATAATATAAGACAATTTCCAAAACCCAAAAAAGGCCGGAAGAACTTAAGGATAAAAATGCTTACCAGGTATCTGGCAAAATAGCTCAGTGCTAAGTTTATGACTATAAAGAAATAAAGGCAGATTGAAAAATGAGGTGTTTGGTAGTAATAAAGCCAGTTAAAAGGGAAACAGAAGAAGGGCAGAGAAGGGAATCGGAAAACAGTGTGACTATGGATCACCTAAACAAGTAGGAAAACACAGGGGGAAATATTCAGAATATCTTTTTTTTTTTTTAATAAAAGGCAGCAAAATGGAGTCTTAGGCCTGTCTATAACAGTTCTTGTTTTCTAATTGTTTTATGTATTCTTTTTTTTATTGGTTGTTCAAAACATTACAAAGCTCTTGACATATCATATTTCATATATTAGATTCAAGTGGGTTATGAACTCCCATTTTTACCCCAAATACAGATTGCAGAATCACATGGGTTACACATCCACATTTTTTACATAATGCCATATTGAGAGCAACTAAGAACAGAGCAGGGAGGAAGAGCAGGAGGAAAAGATTAACATTAAACAGAGACATGAGGTGGGAGGGAAAGGGAGAGAAAAGGGAAATTGCATGGAAATGGAAGGAGACCCTCATTGTTATACAAAATTACATATAAGAGGTTGTGAGGGAAATGGGAAAAAAAAAACAAGGAGAGAAATGTCAGAATATCTTATGAAAGAAAGTGGGGCCACAGTTCAGAGAGAAATGAACACAGGAAGACAGTGTTTGCACAGGGCTGTACTCTATTACATAACCAGAGTCGGAGAGTAGCAGGAGATATAAATATATCTGAAAACCAAATAATGAATCAAAGAACACAGATGGGTAGACTGGAAAAAAGTGGAAGGAATAGAGGGGGCACCTGGAAGACATAGAAACATTAGAGAAATGATGGTTCCCATAAATGGTTCATCTACCCTGACTTAACCTCTGTATAGCATGAACAGACTGCTTATGACTGTTTGCTGATCAGCCACGAACGGAGACATTTGGGGGGCTCAAGAATAAATTTAGTAAAACTTTATTTCTTGCCTTTTTCTAAAACCATCCCTTTCACTGGGATGCACAAGTATGCTTTTACTGCTTTCTCTTTGCTTTAGTATTAGTCAAAAAATTAACCCTCTGAGGTTAAGCTCAGCCAATGCTTTACTAGAAACTTTATTATTTCTTTATCTTAAATGCTTCTCAGGCCTCTGAGTGCTTTTCATGGTGTTTTTTCTCAGTTTCCTGGGTGTGTTTTCACAGTTAGAGGGCCTGGGAAATTCAGAATCTAAGATACTTTTTGCAATACATTGGCAGGATTAAGAAATCTTGACCTCTTTGAATATCAAAATTTGAAGAAACCAAAGCACCTAATGTGAGAGGGTATTGGTAATAGGAAAACGCTCCACCCTTCCCTCACAAAGTACTAAAACCCAAATATTCATGAGAAAATTTTTTCCAGATGCTGTGGTACATACCTGTAATTCCAGTGTCTCAGGAGGCTGAGTCAGGAGGATTGAAGTTCAAAGTCAGGCTCAGCATCTTAGTGAGGCCTTAAGCAACTTAGTGAGACTCTATCTCAAAATAAAAAATAAAACAAGAGCTGGAAATATGGCTCAGTAGTTAAGCATTCCTGGGTTCAATCCCTGGTACAAAAACAAAAAGAAAGAAAAAAAATTGGAAGCATAAACCACTGCAAGAAAATCTCAGAGAGGTAGAGGGTGGTTTCTTCTCACAGATAGGCATGTGGTACACACCTGCAGTCCCAGCTACCCAGGAGGCTGAGGCATGAGGTTCTCTTGACAGCAGGATTTCAAGACCAGCCTGGATGATACAGAAAAACTACATCTAAAAAAAAAAAAAAAAAAAAAAAACAGGAAAAGAAAAACAGGAGAGAAGTAATGGACTCTTTGTAGAAACCCCTCCTGATAATGTTAATAGTAATGAGAAAAAAAAATATCTAAGGCTGGGGTTCTGGCTCAATGGTAGGGCGCTTGCCTAGCATGTCTGAGGCACTGGGTTCCATCCTCAGCACCACATAAAAAAACAAATAAATAAAACATAAGTATTAAAAAAACTATAATACAAAGGAAAATAAATCAGAATCCTCCTGAATAGAGGCATATCAAGCAAATGTATTTATTAGGGTTGCTATTCTATTTCAGATATTGACTAAGAACTTAAATTTATGTAGACCAAACTTGTTTTTTTCTTGTCTGCATGGTCATTTCTCATCATGAGGGAGAAAGAAAACACTTCTAAGTATCACAGTCATCTTCCATTCTTAGTAGGGGATCTGCATCAGTCAATATTGCCATAAAGTCAATTTTAAGCCATAAACAGGATCTGAGTAAATTTAATGAATGAATGTACTTTACAACAAAACTAAAATAGGAAGGAGATCAATAAATTCCCTAACTACCATTCCCTGCTTATGTATATTAGGCCAAGTTCTGTAGACATAACATTGATTTTTATATAAATTCCAGTGGTTATTTCTGTGAGATGAAAAAATGAGAAGGATATAAGAGCATCTGCAGTACTGTAGAAAAATTCTCTTTGACAAAGCACCTCTGTTATGATTTGGATGTGAGGTATCCCTAAAAGTTCATGTGTTAGACAATGCAAGAGGATTAGGGTAAAATGAATGGGTTATGAAAGTCTTAACCTAATCAGTGCATGCATTCCCTGATAGGGATTAAGTAGATGGTGACTGTAGGCAGGTAGGGTGTGGTTGGAGGGGGTGGATGGCCTAGAGAGGAGAGCATATGTACTCTCTCTCCCTCCTTCCTGGTGCCAGGTTCCCAGCTGCTTTCCTATATGACACTCATCCACCATGATGTTCTGCCCCATCTCAGCCCCTGAGGGATGGAATCTGCCATTTATGAATTGAGACCTCTGAAACCATGGATCGCCAAATAAATTTCTCCACCTCTAATTGCTGATGTCTTTTGGTCACAGCAGTGAAAAAGCTGACTAAAACAAACCCCAACCAAAAGGCTCATAGATGGGGCAATTCTTTAGTCTACCTTGTATGTACAATATGAAAGAAAGATGGAGACAGATTAAAGAAACTTTAGCTTGAGTGTTGGACCAACCAGACTTTGAACTTGCTGATACTTATTAAATTTGGGAAATTTATTAAATTCAGCTCACAGATACTACTGACAATACTACCTTCCATAGAACTCATAGTATTACTTTCCAAATGGAATCAATGATGGTTCTCAATTGATGTAAAAAAACACTGAAAGACAGCAAGCCCAATTATAAAGAGTAGGTGACACATATAATGACCCTGTAAACATAACAATTTTACATATTAAAGCATAAGACTTTTAATCAACTTTCTATCTTTGGCCCAGTTAGCTATTGACAGAGGAGTAAGTTATGTGGCATAAAATTGGGTGACTTGTTATTAAAAAATTGTTCAGGTTAGTCATCAATCTATAAGATGTCTTGGAGCAAAGCCGCCTAAACTGGTTTGTGAATAATAATCCAAATAACTATAGGAGACTCACACTGGGACCACCTCACTGCTCCTACTAATTCTACTTCTTCCATTAATAGCTCATTGGGTTTCCACAATGGCATCAAAGAAGAGGAATAACAATGTCTCTGCTGAAAGACTAGAAGACCAGATCACCATATTGTTCTTATTTTCAGATAATTTGAATGATGATGAATTGTGCCGAGGAAAACATTCCTGTAGGGAACTGACTGAATTTATTGAGATTTCCTTATTGTCCTGCATATGTTTACAGTAAAGTTCATAATGCTAGATAATATAAATATACAAGTACTCCTAGATTTTTGGTGGGGTTACAACCTAATAAACTCACTGAAAATTGGAAATATCTTGATTTGAGACTGTATTTAAGACATCTAACCTAGTGAGTATCATATATTCACAATATAGCATACTGTAGAACATTGTTTTGTGATTATATAGATTACTGAGATATGAGGCTCACTGCCTCTGTCCAACATTGTAAGCAAGTGTCCTAATGCAGGAAAATACCAAAATTTCAAATTTCATGTGAACTGTCTTCTGAATGCATATCACTTTTGCACCGATTTAAAGTATAAAAGTGGTAAATTGATCCATCATAAGTAGAGGACAACCTGATGATAGTTTGTTACTTGAAACTTCTTCATATATTTGTGTAGAATTATATTGCTTTGATCATAATTAAATACAATTAAACATTAACCATGCTTACTCCACAGCTTGTCAGACTCTTTAATGTAAGAAAGTACATTGCAGATCTCAGAGATGTGGTGTGTGTAATGCTTCACTATTATTGATGATGCAGATTATGATCCTTCTATGTAGCATATTGACAGAGTAATTTTTGGTCCTTCACATTTCAGGAAGCACTATTTTTAACATCCTACTACATTTCACCCAAAGGTGTGAAATAAAACAGACAAGAGAACACTCTTCCAAATCTCTATTTACAAACAAAAAACCTAATCATAAAAATAGAGTCCAAAAATATGCATCCAGGATTAAATAATAAAATTTTCTTTGGATTTTTTTTTTCCTGCTCTGGATAAGTTTATCTTGTTGGAAGAAAATATCCTAGTGGTTAACTGACAATATGACACATATTATACTTGCTGTGGTAATTAATCAATGAAGACACAGATCCAAAATAAATGCAAAGCCTGAATTCAGTAATAATAGCTATACTGTAGAACACCTATAAAAAAATACAGTTTTATTTCAGGTAAAGTGAAGAATGTAGCCAATGATAGGCAGGTGACTGGCAGTATGGGCTTTGTTGAATAAATAGTTAAGAAAGGCCGTGATAAATATATCAAAACATTGGCCTAAATATATATGTTCCCCCTGTTTACATTGCAATTATATAAATTAGTTGCTTCTAAATAATTTTAAAAGAGATCATTTTCTTTTTTTTATTGGTTGTTCAAAACATTACAAAGCTCATGACATATCATCTTTCATACATTTGATTCAAGTGGGTTATGAACTCCCATTTTTACCCCAAATACAAGTTGCAGAATCACATCGGTTACACATCCACATTTTTACATAATGCCATATTAGTGACTGTTGTATTCTGCTACCTTTCCTATCCCCTACTATCCCCACTCCCCTCCCCTCCCATCTTCCCTCTCTACCCCATCTGCTGTTATTCAATTCTCTCCCTTGTTTTTTTTTTCCCCTTTCCCCTCACAAACTCTTATATGTAATTTTGTGTAACAATGAGGGTCTCCTTCCATTTCCATACAATTTCCCTTCTCTCTCCCTTTCCCTCCCACCACTCGTCTCTGTTTAATGTTAGTCTTTTCCTCATGTTCTTCCTCCCTGCTCTGTTCTTAGTTGCTCTCCTTATATCAAAGAAGACATTTGGTATTTGTTTTTTAAGGATTGGTTAGCTTCACTTAGCATAATCTGCTCTAATGCCATCCATTTCCCTGCAAATTCCATGATTTTGTCATTTTTTAGTGCTGCATAATACTCCATGGTGTATAAATGCCACATTTTTTTTTTTATCCATTCATCTATTGAAGGGCATCTAGGTTGATTCCACAGTCTAGCTATTGTGAATTGTGCGGCTATGATCATTGATGTGGCAGTATCCCTATAGTATGCTCTTTTAAGGTCCTCAGGGAATAGTCCGAGAAGGGCGATAGCTGGGTCAAATGGTGGTTCCATTCCCAGCTTTCCCAGGAATCTCCATACTGCTTTCCATATTGGCCGCACCAATTTACAGTCCCACCAGCAATGTACAAGCGTACCCTTTTCCCCACATCCTCGCCAGCACTTATTGTTGTTTGACTTCCTAATGGCTGCCAATCTTACTGGAGTGAGATGGTATCTTAGGATGGTTTTGATTTGCATTTCTCTGACTGCTAGAGATGGTGAGCATTTTTTTCATGTACTTATTGATTGATTGATTGTATGTCCTCCTCTGAGAAGTGTCTGTTCAGGTCCTTGGCCCATTTGTTGATTGGGTTATTTGTTATCTTATTGTTTAATTTTTTGAGTTCTTTGTATATTCTGGATATTAGGGCTCTATCTGAAGTGTGAGGAGTAAAAATTTGTTCCCAGGATGTAGGTTCCCTACTTACCTCTCTTATTGTTTCTCATGCTGAGAAAAAACTTTTTAGTTTAAGTAAGTCCCATTTGTTGATTCTTGTTATTAACTCTTGGGCTATGGGCGTCCTATTAAGGAATTTGGAGCCTGACCCCACAATATGTAGATCGGAGCCAACTTTTTCTTCTATCAGACGCAGAGTCTCTGATTTGATATCAAGCTCCTTGATCCATTTTGAGTTAACTTTTGTGCATGGCGAGAGAAAGGGGTTCAGCTTCATTTTGTTGCATATGGATTTCCAGTTTTCCCAGCACCATTTGTTGAAGATGCTATCCTTCCTCCATTGCATGCTTTTAGCCCCTTTATCAAATATAAGAAAGTTGTAATTTTGTGGATTGGTCTCTGTGTCCTCTGTTCTGTACCATTGGTCCACCTGCCTGTTTTGGTACCAGTACCATGCTGTTTTTGTTAAGAGATCATTTTCTTAAGTAAGTAAAGGCAGATCTTATAATTTAGTTCCCTTTAGTCATCTGCTTAGGTACTCTTTTCTTTCTTATTTTACAAAAAGCAAAAGTTAATAAGGTATCCTACAAATCATGACAGCCTCAGGCTCTGAAAAAAGTAGCAAGAGCTTATGAGAAACAGAACAACTTTAAATTACCCAACATGGACATGTCCTTTCCAGTTATATCTGAATGTTTTAAAATGAAATTCCCAGAAGTTTTTTGGTATGTAGTTTCTGATCCTCCAAAAACTGATAATTTGCCTTGGAATAAAATATCCATATCTGTAAGTGAAAACTTTCAGAATATTCTAATAATAAAATTGGATAAAATCCTATAAAAATGCATGAAAAAAGGACCTCTTCTGTTAAGTTAAAAACATTGTGCTATTTCTTTGGAGGATTATAACTTTCTATCTGTCTAACTTTTTCCAAGTAGAATCTAGCAAAAAAAAAAAAAAAAAAAAAGAAGAAGAAGAAGAAGAAAAAAAAAAGAAAAATTATACACAGATACAGGCTTAGGTAAAAGAAGATTAACTGCTCTGCATGGTTAAAAGAACTCCCCAGGTCAAAAGTTTTATCTTAAAAACAAACAAACAAACAAACAAACAAAAAAAAACGAAATGTACTCTAAAGGTCTAAAGGACTTATGAAACAGTTGATTAAATATATAACAAAATTTTTTAATACTAGTTAAAAACAAGTTTCTTTTAAAAGAAAACTTGCCAATAACAATTGTATTCTCATGTGGGTGAACTTTTTGCTAGACTAAAAGATGGGTCTTATTCTAACCTAGTAAATTATAAAATGAAATATGTGTGTATTCTTTTTTATTTCTTTAAGAAATAATGGATTGGTTTGTTTAAAAATTGTTTAATTTAAGAAAGGTCTGTCCTGTTTGACAGATGAAAGAGAATTAAGTTCAGGCATTAGTCTTAAAATCTGGTACCAAGCCCACTATGGTGAAACCCCATGCTGGGCGAAGACTCATGACCCCTGTCAGCACAGCAATACCTGGGACAGAGCTGCTGGAACTATGTAAGAAAGTCGGAAAGTAAATCCTTTCTCCTGCTCCTCCAACTTCAGGAGGCAAGCCAGGAAGAGCAGGACTCCACCTGCTGGAGAGCACAGCATGAAAACTAGCAGAGGGTTTTGTCTCAAAGTTCAGTGCCTGGTCCTCCATGGGAAAAACAAGCACCCAAGAAAAACTAAAGTCCCCATATTCAGGCCAGAATCCATGGATAGAGGGGCTAGACAAGCTCCAACATCAGATGGAGACCTGTGCACCTGCAGGAAAGACGCAGGTTTCAGCCACATCAGTTTCGGTCAAGGAGTGGACTTAGGGAACACTTGACTGGCCCCTGAGACTGTGCTGACCACTGGCATGTAAAACTCAAGGGTGGCCCAGCATACCATCATCATTCTCCAACCTTTAGTGGCACAGCTATGACCAAACCAGGGCTTAGAGACAGGACTATAAATATGCCTTGGTAACTGGCAGACATCTGTGTCCCCACTGGGACAGACTTGGGTTTCAGCCTGCATGACTATGGAATTGACTTTGGTGAACCCTTGGGACTCTGCACATCCTTGCAGTAGTGAGACTCAGGCATGATAGAGTTTAGCATTAGCCCAGGTGGCAAAGGGTCTGCCTTCACCAACATTGCCCTAACCTTGAACAACATAGCATGGGGCTAGACTCCATTTGCTGGATTTACAAAAGGGCAGTAAGAATCATACTTTCCTTGGAACTTAGTGATGAACTGGCAAACCCTAACACTGGGCAGATTCTAAAGGTCCCATCCACATAGCTGCCTATGGATGGAGACTTTTGAAAAGCTATAGTGTCAGGGAAAGACACACAGCCCCAGTCTAGTGGATTTCTATACCAGCCAGCATTATATATGGTTGCTTGCAGTGTTCTTAAGCCATAAGCCCACTTCAGTAATAGATAGTCATAGTAGTGTAGATCTTGATCTTAACCTAGTCTTGTGCTGGTGAGCTATGGGATCAGGGTTAGACATAGGAACCTGGGACAGGTCCATCCATAGTTACTCTGCTCAGAGCTATGTAGAATCCTATAGTGTATGACTATGAACCAGCAACTGTGAATGAAACATCTTGACTTACCCTTGTCATAGGCAGAGGCTTATTGGGACAGACTTATCCTTACTAGGTACTCTCCAATTCTTTCTTCTTTCCTTCCTTCCTTTCTTTCTTTCTTTCTTTCTTTCTTTCTTTCTCTCTTTCTCTCTTTCTCTTTCTTTCTTTTTCCTGAATACTACACCAATGGAATATGTGGGACAATTCTGGGCTTGGATCGTCCTTTAATACTGAAACAAAGATAATACACCAACAGGAGACTCCTGAAAAATATAGAGGTACACACCATCCAGTGCTGAAATAGAAGAAGAGATTATAGACTCAAAGAAAATAAGCCTCCAATTATAACTTCTGAGAAGAGGGAGAAAAAACAAAGGAAGACTGGGTTAAATATCTACTCCTCCAAAAATGTCATTGCACAACATCAAGTATCAACAGATTTCAGGAAACCATGACCCCATCTACTTCTCAAACTAAAGAACTCAGAAACTGAACAGGAAGCAAAAAAATCACTATGGGAGAACTCTCAGAGAATTAAAATGGCTATTTTAGGAAAACTCAATGAACTTCAAAAAAAAAAAATTCCAATACTCTAACAGAGAAATTTAACAAAGAAATGTAAGCAATTATAAAACAAATTAAACAGAAATTCTTGAGTTAAAATAGTCACTTAGCAAAACTAAAATTGTGACAGAGAACAAGAATATCAGAATAGACCTACAAGAAAAGACAAATTAGTAAGCTCTAAGAAAGGCTATTTGAAAAAACGCAGTTGGAAGAGAAAAAGAATTGAAGAAGAATGAAGAAAATTTACAGGAACATTGGAACAGTAGTTAAGTCAATATTCAAGTTATTGGAGTTCAAGAAGGACTTAGGAATGCCAAAGAGTTAGAAAGATTATTCAAAAATAATAATAACAAAAAACTTTCCAAACCTAGAGAAAGATAAAAAAAAAAAATCCAGGTACAGAAAGTTTAAAGATCATCAAATTCAACTCAATAAAGTCAACAGAAAATATTTTATAATCAAGCTCTTACTGATGAAGGATAAAGAGAACATTCTTGTTTCTACAATAAAAAAGAAATAAATGACACATGGGGTATCCCATTTCACCTGACAGTCAACTTCTAAGCAGAAACCTTAAAGGTCAGCAGAGAATGGCATGCAATTTTCATAGCAGCCAAGAAGAAGAAGAAAAAAACAAAAACAAGCAAGAATAGTGTGCCTAGCGAAACTATCATTTAGAAATAACTGAGGAATAAATACAAACAAAAACTGAGAGAATATATCCCAATCAGACACTGTCTACAAGAAATGCTAAAGGGATTTATTCATATTGAAAGAAAGTGATATTAAAGAGTAGAAATAAAACACAGAAAAGTATAAAACTTATGGGTAAGTGTAATTTTAGAAACAAATTCATAATGTTCTGATATAGTAAGTATGGGGCATAAACCATTCGTATCTTTAGATTGAAAAATTAAAAAAAAATTAAGCCAGGCACAATGGCACACACCTATAATCCCAGCAGCTCAGGAAGCTGAGGGGCAGGGGGATCTTGAATTCAAAGCCAGACTCAGCAACTTAGTGAGTCCCTATGCAACTTATGAAACCCTGTCGCTAACTAAAATATAAAAAGGCCTGGGGATATGGCTCGGTGGTTGAGCAAACCTGCATTAAATCCCTGGTACCAAAAACAAAATAAAACACACAAAAAAACAACAAATAAAAGTAGTAACTACATTAATATGCTAAATGAAAAGCAATATAAAGATGTGCATGTGGAATATCAAACATTCAAAATGGAATGCAACTGGAGAGTTTTCTTCTATTTTTCTCTTCGTCTTTTGTTCATTTGGTTTGTTTTTATTCTATCCTTACCTTGGGATCATGTCATTGATATCATTTCTGGATAGCTTGTTGTAATCAAAAGATGTGTTTTGTAAGCTTCATAGTAACCATAAAGCAAAAATCTATAACAAACAAACCAAAAATAAGAATCAAAACATACTATTAGATTAATTCACATAACCATCAAGAAAGATTTTAAGAGAAAAAGACAAAAGATCTATAACAAAAGTAAAAGCAAGTTAAATGATGGCTATAGTACCTATAAATACTTACCTTGAATATAAATGGGTAAAACTCTACAATTAAAAGAAAGAGTAGATAAAACCAACAAACATAAAACCAAGACCCAGCTATATACTGCTTGCAAGAAACTCACTTCACCTGTAAGAACATGCACAGAATTAAAGTGAAGCGATGGAATAAGATATTTCGTGAAAAAAAAAAAAAGCAGGAGTACCATATTAATATTAGATAAAATAAGAATTCAAATCAAATGAAGTAAAAAGAATCAAGGAAAGTCATGATATAATGATAAAAGGGTCAATCCAGAAAGAGGAAATAACAATTCCAAATATGCATGCACCAAATATTGGAACACCTAAATATATTAAACTTAAAAGAAGAGGAAAAACTCCAATACAATAATAGTTGTGGATTTTAACACCTCACTTTGAGCAATGGACAGATTATCCAGACAGAAAATCAACAAAGAAATACCAGAGTTAAATATCATCTTTGTTATGGTTTGGATCAGAAAAGTTCCCCAAAGGCTTGTATGCTGAACACATGGTATCCAGTGCAGCAATGTTCAGAGATGGGAAATCTGGGACTTAATTGGATGGAGGGCTCTATCCTCATCAGTTGATTAACATATTGAGAGATTTACAACTTTATGGCATTATTGAGTGGTGGTGGAAACTGTAGGAGGTGAAACCTAAGTGGAGGATGTGGGTCATTGCAAGGACCGTTCCCTGAAAGGATATATCTTGTACCTACCACTTCCTTTCTCTCTCTACTTCCTGGCTAAAGATTTCCTCTGCCTAACCCTTTTGCCAAAATATCCTGTCTTAACTCAGACCACAAGCAACAGGGCCAGCTGAGCATGGACTGTAACTTCTGAAACCATGAGCTAAAATAAATCCTTCCTCATTAAAGTTGCTTATCCCAGGTATTTTGTTACAATGACAAAAAGTTGACTAATACAACTTTTTGTCATTGTAACAAAATGCAAGACCAAATAAATATAGCACACATCTACAGAACATTCTATCCCACATCTGCCAAATACACATTTTTCTCATTGATACATGGAACATTCTCTGGGATAGATCACAAAACAAGTATCAATAAGTTTTTAAAAATTGAAACCATATCAAATATTTTTTTTTTTATGATCACAACCTAATAAGCCTAGAAACAATAACAAGAACAACTTTGGAAACTACACAAATACTTTGAAATTTTTAAGAAGAACTTCCTTTTGAACAGTGAATCAAGAAATAAATCAAAGAGAATTTTTTTTTCAAAAATTCTTGAAACAAATGAAAATGGAGACACAGCATAAAGAAACAGAGGGGATACTGAAAAAGCAGCAATAAGACTCACATTTATAGCAATCAATGCCTGCATCCAAAAAGTAGAAAGGTCTCAGATAAACAACCTATCATTGTATCTCAAGAAACTTGAAAAACAACAAATTTAATGCAAAATTACTAGGTCAAAAAAAAAAATAACAAAAATCAGAACAGGAATAAAATAAAAAGAGACTACAAAGTTAGTACAAAATATCAATAAAATGATAGCATGTTTCCTCAAAAAGATAAATTTACAAATCCTTAGCTAGATGAAGAAACGGAGTAGGAAGACAAAAATAAATAAAATCAAAGATGACAGGGAAGCCTTATAACTGACACCACATTATAACTGATACCATTACAACTGACATACAAACTCTAATGAGAGATTATTATGAACAATGAGATGTCAACAAATTTGATAATCTGAAAGATGTAGACAAATTTTTACATACATACAAAGACTGAGAAATGAAGAATAGAAAGCCTGAAAAAAAACAAACAATAGAAATTAGTGATATTTAATCAAAAAATTTCTCATTAAAGAAAAGTGTAGGACTTAAGAAGAACTGATACTAGTTCCCCTTAAGTTATTCCATAAAATAGAAGAGGAAAGAATTCCTTCAAATACATTCTATGAGGCAAGAATTATACAGATATCAAAACCAGATAAGGATACAATAAAAGATAAAACCACAGGCCAGTTTTCTTGATGAATATATATGCAATATACTCAACAAATTACAAGCTAGCTGAATTCAGCACCACATTAAAAGATTATTCACTATGATTATGTGAGGTTCATCCCAGGGATGCAATCCAGCATATGGAATCAATGAACATGATACACCATATCAAATGAGAGAAGAGCTGAAAGCACATGGTCACCTCAACTGGTACATAAAAGGTATTCAATAAAATTCTATATTATCTAATGATAAAAGCACTGAAGAAATTGGGCTTTACAAGGAAAGTACCTCAACATAATACAGGCCATATATAATAACCCAATGGCTAACATTATATTTTAGGGAAAAGCTGAAAAGATCTGCAACAAGAAATGAATGCATACTTTCACCAATTTTATTCAGTATAGTGCAGGATGTCCTAGCCAGAGCAATTAGGCAAGAGAAAGAAATAAAAAAGCATCCAAATTGTAAAAGAAGCAGTCATATTGTCACTGTTTATAGATGACATGGTCTTAAATATAGAAAACAACAACAAAAACTCAATTTAGAAACCATTAGAAATAATAAGTGAATTTAGCAAATCTTCAGGATAAACATTAACATACAAAATTCAGTAGAAAATAATCTGAAATGGAAATTGAAAAAGCAAATTCATTTACAATACCTACAAAAAGAATCTAGAAATAAATTTTAACCAACAAGGTAAAACATCTCTGTGAATATGATAAATCATTCTGAAAGAAATTGAGGAGGACATAAAAATGTGGGAGGACATCCAATGTTCATGCTTTGGAGCAAAAAATATTGCCAAAATATATATACTGCCTAAACGATTTACAGATTCCATGGAACCTCTATCAAAATACCAATGGTCTTCTTCTAGAGCTAGAAAATAAATTCTAAAATTTACATGGAACTATTAAAAAAATGCCAAAGCTAGTTTAAGCAAAAAGATCAGAGCAAGAGACATTCTTCCTAATTTCAAAATATACTACAAAGTTGTAATAATTAAAACACTATGGTATTAGCATAAAATAGACACATAAACCAATGAAAAACAATTGAGAGGCTAGAAGTAAATATCTATAATCAACAGATTTTTAACATATCTATAATCAACAGATTTTTAACAGTTTTTGAGAAAACACAATGGAAATAGGAAAGTGAAGGCAAGAAAATTAGAAATACATATGCAAAAAAAAAAAAAAATTAGACCCCTGACTCTTAGTAGCCACAATGATTAATTGCAAATGGATACAAAACTTAAATTTGAAACCTGAAACTATGAAATTACTAGAGGAAAACATAGGGGAATAGTTTAAGGACATTGAAATGGGCATGGATTCTTTGGACAAGATGCCAATAACACAGGAAACAAAAGTAAATGCAAATGGTATTACATAAAATTAAAAAGTTTCTCTTCAGCAACTAAAACACTCAAGGGAATGGAGAGAAACCTACAAAATTGAACATAATACTTGCAACAACACATACATGACAAGAGGTTGATATCCAAAATATATAAAGAATTCCAAAAACTCAATAGCCATAGAAAAATAATTCAATTTTAAAAAGGGGCAATGAATCAAAATAGACATTTCTCAAAGAAAATATATGAAGGGCCAGAAGATACATGAAAAATGCTTAACATAACTAATTATCAGGGAACTACTATTCAAAAACCACAATGATATGTTATGTCTCCCCAGTAAGAATGGTTATCAAACAAACACATAACAACAACAACAAAACTTAAAGATACAAAAGGCTGGTGAGGATGTGGTGAAAAGGGAATCCTTAAACACAGCTGATAGGAATGAAAATAGAACACTCATTATGGAAAAAAGTATGGAAGTTTCTAAACAAATTAGAAGTAAAACTACCATATGATAGAGCAATTCCACTACTGGATGTATATCAAAAGAAAATGAGGGCTGGGTTGTGGCTCAGTGGTAGAGAACTTGTCTCGCATGCATGGGGCACTGAGTTCAATCCTCAGCACCACATAAATAAATAAAATAAAGGTATTGTGCCTATTTAAAACTAAAAAAAAATGTCTCTAAAAAAAGAGAGAGAAAATGAATTTAGTATGTCAAAGAGATACCTGCATACTCATGTTCCTCACAGCATCATTCACAACAGCTTAGAAATGGTAATAACCTAAGTGTCCATCAACTGATGAATAGAAAATGTTGTACAAAATGGAAACTATTCTGCCATAAAGAAAAATGAAATCCTGTCATTTAAAACAACAGGAAAGGAACTAGGGATAATTAAGTGAAATATGTCAGAGAAAGACAAATACCAAGGTCATATAGATATGTGGAATCTAAAAATGTTGATCCCATAAAAGTTGAGAATGGAATAGTGGTTACTAGAGGCTGGGGAAGGTAGAGGTAAAGGGAGGATAGGGAAAATTTAATCAGTGGCTTCTAAGTTACAGTTAAATAGAAGCTAGTAGCTTTCTGTACTGTTACAACCTATTTTGACTATACATAACAATTTTGTACCATATAATTCAAAGAACTGGAAGAAATAATATCTGGGGATATCAATGTTTTTAAACTGACATAAACATCATGTAGTGGGTACATGTATCAAACATTACCTGGCACCCCACTAATATGTATAACTTTTAAGTTTTTGTGTATCCATTAAAAGAAAAAATAAGAATAATAAAACTTTGAATTCCCTGTTATAATTAAATTATATGGACAAAAGTTTGTGATGACTTTGAAAAAGCAAAAGACAAATGTGATGTCACTTGCTGCCAAAGATATGACACACAAGACAATTGAGGATTTTTTAAAATTATTGTACAGGCTATTGTCATTGAATGTTCATTACTGAGGACCATTTCAAAGAAGAGTATAAGAAATTGGGGTTCTATAAAAAAGGAGAGTCCTGAAGAACGGCAGAGTGGGTCTTTCCATATATAAGGGGAAAGTGGTCTCTTTTGGTTAATAAATACTCAGAAGAAAAATAGTACAGCAATTTCAGAGAAGAAAGGATAGAGGAATTTCTCAATTTTCTTTTCTGGAAAGACAAAGCTCAAGAAAAGCTTATTGTCATTGTTTATTTAAAACCTTTGATAACATATTCACAGAGGTCTCAAAATACTTTATGACAGAATTTAGTATTCCTACTTTACAGTTACATAGACATATATAACTGGGAGTAATTAAGATTGACTTCTCCATGGATGAAAAATTAAACTTCTGTATGAAGAGTAAAAGCTTATTTTCTCACCTTCTTGATAGCTATAAAAATTCTACTTAATATCAATGGAGTGGTCATTTCCTAAAATATATTTTTGTTAGGTTATGAATAAAACAAAATTACCAACTTTGATTTTTATTGAAGTGGAAAAGCATATCATCAGATTTTTAAGGAGTTGGGTAATGACAAAGCAGCCTGGCTGGGCTGCCCGGCATGGGAGAACAGGTAGGGGTAGAGGAACCAGAGAAGTTAGTGTGCTGTGGTGTGGAGAAGTTTGTGTGCTGTGGTTCAGCATGGGTCAGATGATACGAGCTTTGGCTTCTGAAAGACAAAGTGCATCAGAAGGGGTGCCAGAAAAATATTAGAAGGCAGGTTGGTTTTTAATTTGATATTTTCCCTGTAACTTGTGACTCAAGTATTCTGAAAAGGTTTTATCTTCATGGGAAAGTCAAAGAGGCCATTATGATGCCATTGTCATAGACTTCTTACAGCCTGCATATCTTCTAGAATGGTGGACAGTCAGTAAAGTCAGGAATTTATAGAAATCATACATAGAAAAGTAGACTCACACAAACTGGCTGTACAAGTTGGGATTGAGTCAAATCTGCCTATGCTCGGCCTCCAACATTATCATGGTAAATTTTCTTGGAAATTTACCATGCAGCACTTTTCAGAGAACCCATCTGACGCCTGTCTCCCTGTCTCCTAGTTATTGCAGTCAGTAAATAGCCATCCTCAGGATATACAAGAGGAATTGATTGCAGGACCTCTGTGGATGTCAAACTCTGCAGATGCTTGAGTCTCTTTTATATAATGGCATATGGGTATATGTATTGGCACATAACCCACACACATCCTCTCTTATATTTTAAATCATCTCTAGACTACATTTAATACTTAGTACAATGTAAATGCTATGCCAATTTATGTTGCTATAATTAATGTTTAGGGAATAAGGAGAAAAATAAACTGTACATTTTCAATATATGCTCAATTTTTTGAGTATTTTTCATTTGAGGTTGGTTGAACCCATGGATATGGAACCCACAGATACAGAAGTCTAATTGTAAGGAACATACTATGTATTCTGGGTTATTATGGTAGAAATATTAGGCAGGAATAGCAACCCAGATAGCAAGCTTTCAAAATATGCACTACTGTATTTCTTAGAAAAGATATTTTGTTAATAATTCAGAATGCTTTGGAAGATATCTCACATATGACCTAATTTTGGAAAATTATAAAAGTATGGCTTCTTCTAAGGAACCAATAGGCTTTCTCTTATCTAAATGTAGGGAATATTATTTAATTATATAGTCCCTCTTGCTTTGGCTTCTGGGGAACTCCAAAGCAAATTTGAACTCTCCTATTGTAAAAATATTAGTATCATTGATTCTCATAAAACTAATACAGGAGTAGCTACTATCATTTAGGGCACACTTATTTTTTTTTTTTTTTTTTGTCAGGCACAATGCCAAGCACTTTAGCAAAAATTGTAGCATAAAATTATTTTGATCCTAAATCAATGGTTTCATGCTGAATAAAATACTATACTTATCATTGGTGAGAAAGGAGAGTCAGAGAAATTACCCAAATCCACTCAACTAGTAAATATGAAAACCATAACTCAAGCTCTTCTGGGTAAATGCCCACATGCTGCATTCAGCAATGTCCTCTTTTCCTGAATTCCATTCTATCTTCTTTCCCTATTTGTCTTAACTTCAGTTATACTTTGTATTTTCTAGACCTATGTATATTTATCCTTAATACAATTATACTATGTGTATTTTTGTTCTAGTTTCCACAAAACTCTGTAAAATGAAAAAGGAAACAAATAAATATATGCCAAATATTAAAATAGCAACATGAAACTGAACTGTGAAAGGAATGCTTAATGAGCTGCTGAGAAATCCATATATCTTGCCCACCATAAGTCTTCCTGTTTGTTATGGGTTGAGTTGTGCCTCCTTCACCAGACACCCCCACAACCAAAATAAATAAATAAATAAAAGACCATGAACTGACACCTCTGAAGCCATGGTTTGAAATAAATCTTTCCTCTAAAGTTATTTTCCTCAGGCATTTGTCACAGTGATTAAAAAAAAAAAAAAAACTAACACAGGGACCTTATTTGGAAAAAAGGTTATTGCAGATGTAATTCGTCAATATGAGTTCATATTAGGACATGATGAATTCCTAATTCAATATAACTAGTGTCAGAAGAGAAGAGACACAGACAGATATACACAAAGAAAAGATGGTGAGAAGAGACCCAGAAGGAGAGTGCTGTGTGTTGATAGAGGCAGAGATTGGATCTCTGAATCTCCAGCCAAAGAATGCAAAATTACAGCAATACCAGGAATCAAGAGGAGCCATAAAACAGATACTCTCCTAGAACCAAGACTTTGGAGTGAACAGAGCTCTTGCCAACACCTTGATGTTTTATTTTTAGCCTCAAGAACTGTGTAAAAAAATTTTTCTGTTGTTTTTAGCCACTCAGTTTTTAGTCACTCTGTTATGGCAGTCCTAGGAAACTAATACACTCCCAAAATTGCTGCTAGAAGGCAGATCAGATTCCTAACATGATGAAGTCCCGCTAAAGTCATTTGGTAGCATTAAGAAAACTTGAGGCAGTACTTATATACAATTGTTAACATTTCTGGTAGATGCTTACAGATATTGAATAAGACCAAAATTTTTTTTTAAAAAGGTAGAACATTTGGAGTTATATATAGATAACTATCTCATTAAGCCAGGGCTGTTGAGAGAAACTGAAGGGCTCCTGTTGGCTATTATTCCTATCGGGCACAAACAAGAGCACAGTTCTCATGACTATCATGGTGGCTCACTACAGAATCCAACTCTCTGCATTTTACTGAGTTTTAAAAAAAATTCTTGAGGTTGCCCAATTAAGTAACAATTGTATGGGGTGGCAGAACTTATTACCTTGACTTATAACCTTAACAATCTATCAGTGGATTTTTATTTCTCCAGAACAGCCAGTGAATCACACTGTCCACATGGACTTTTCCAACCTGTTATATTCATTTCATCAGCTTCAAGATACAATAGTCAAAATCACAGAAATACTTTGTTAAATGTCTTTAAAAACACGTGTAGGAAATGATTCAAATGAATTTGGAAACCTCCAAAAGTTACTGAATCTAGATTGTCCCATTACAATACATAAGTGCTTCCGAAAAGCAGGAGGCAAAAGAAAACACTGGAGCTACACACTAATGTTCAAACAGTAAGGAGGCAAGCACAGCAAATAATGAGCTCACTTTTAGCCAAATGAACCTTTTATTATGGACTCTCCACTTTCGAATGTTTCATCAGTGCTTCACTAAGAAATGACATTCTTGTGTGTGTGTGTGTGTGTGTGTGTTTTGTTTTGTTTTTTAAATAAGGTATCAATGACTGCATGGTGATGGTTATTGAATTAGAAAATATTTCTTGAGGCAGGTACACATGAAAGTTACGGTAAGAAGGCTACACCAACATCATTGCATCAGGCTTTGTTCCACTGGGCCAGATATTTTATAGATGTGCAGTGTCATTGTTTTAATAAGATTGAATTTTGCAGTGGAAGTTAGATCACATCTTTTCAGAGTGGCTTATTAAATCCTACTGTTGATGTTTTTCTATTATGGAATAGTCTCCAGCCTTCAGAGAAAAAAATATGAAAACAAAACAAAACAAAAAAGCAAATAATGTTCTCAGATGCTTTATGTAAAGATATGATTACATTCAAAGCTGTATATTGTATACATACATTTTTCTACTTCTTTGGTAATCAATTTCAGATTTCATTTCTGCTAAGACACAGATAAAAATCACCAAGATTATGCGTTTGCCAAACTTATACTAGATATCTTCAAGATCTAGTGGAGGAAATTACTTCTTGGTGTATGCTTGTTAACAAGAAAAGCCTGACATTTTTCTGTATTTACACTTGGTCCACCAGAGGTTGATGCTATTTGTACTACTGTAATGTGAGTTACTATACCAAAGGCAGAGTACTTCACAAAGAAAAAATGTTTAGCTCAGAACTACGGAAAGGGAAAGTTTAAACAGCACAGTGCTGGCTCTGATGAAGGCATTCTTACTGGTACAACAAAGGTAGTACAAGGCAAAAGCCATGGAGTACCTATGTATCTCTATTATTTTTTTCTATTTATTTTTATTCTTATTTTTACTATTCTTTAAAAATGACTTTAAAATGTTTTCATGTTTATTTTTAAATTAAAAATACTCTTTAACATACATAAAATTATATATATTTATGGGGATCCATGTGATGTTTGCCATGTATATGTTATATAATGCTCAAATTAGAACTTATCTCCTCAAACACTTACCTTTCCCTTATTCTCTTTTCAGTCTCATAAGGCCACCAGTATTCACTCAGGTTGGCACCACCCTATGATCTTACATGAACTTAATCACCTCCCTAAAGGCCCCAACTCTAAGCATTACAGGCAGATTGAGTTTCCACACTCCTAATACCTCACAATGGGGATTGAACTTGAACCTACCTGTCCCTGGAGGACACCCTCACATCTTATTCAATCAAAGTACCATTGCTGGTCTTCAATCCAATATGTGACTGCCACCTACCTCCTTCATCTAGTAGCTCTAGATTACATGCAATTATAGTTTTTTGAGTATGTATCATTTCTAGTTCCAATTAAGTGTCAAGTTTCTAAAAAAAAACAAAAACAAAATT
The DNA here is from genome assembly GCF_047511675.1 of Marmota flaviventris. Classification (NCBI taxonomy): domain Eukaryota; kingdom Metazoa; phylum Chordata; class Mammalia; order Rodentia; family Sciuridae; genus Marmota; species Marmota flaviventris. The sequence continues at coordinate 47,827,154 of NC_092502.1, forward strand.
CTACATTAATCTCATATGCCACTAATTATTTTTGGTTATTTTAAAAATAAATTAATACACCTCTCATTTCAACTTCAATTTGAATGTCATTTTAAAAAGTGAATGACCAGAACTCATATCAATTAATACCCCAACTTGGTGGCTGATTCAATTTTATTTCATATAAACATACTAAAATACATTTTTAAATAAAATTTGAATTTATTTTCTTCCATTTAAAAACATTCACTTTTTATAGTGTCAGTAAAAATTCTAACAGTCTATACACTATAAATGATTTATGGGAAGGGATACTATATAAACTATATTATAGTATAATCTTAAAAAGCACCTATTTTATCATTAAAACAATATATATGGCTATAAGAATTATTAACTAAAATTTAGAAAGATATGTGTAATGAATAGAAATTCAGTTTATATATTGAACACAAATGGGAATTATATTTTTTTCCTTTCTTGGATCTAATTAAGTTTAATTGGATCTGTGAAATTAAAGTTTTAGATGCTGAAAATATAGCCACTATATGTACAGAGCTAACCCAATTGTGAAAACCAGATATGAATTAATGAGTTTTTCCAAGTCCTAGAGCATAACTTTTATATCAGAACAATTAAAAGTTAGGTAAAGCTAATGTACCAACTTTGTTTCTAATAATTAGTTACTTATCTAAATCTCTTCCTAGCCACTATTCAAGCCTAGAATTAGACCTACTGGTAATAATCTTATTGCATTGAGTTAAACAGTATTGTTTATCAAAATGTGAGGGGAGTTTGAAAATTTGCCCTGAGATTCTGTAGAGGATGGGTTTCGGGCTAACTTATTCATCCCTCTACACATATTTCCATTCAAAATATATTGACATCAACCTTGGGTAAAGCATTGTAAAGATATCAAATAAATATGGTAAGGTACTTCATCCTGAACATAGTGATAGGGAGAGAAATTTAGCTCCTTTAAAAGTAAATATTTAAAAATTGCCAGCATAGATATCAGCACAACAAAACCAGTAACTGTGGCTCAGAGACACACACACTCTCTTTCTTGCTTATCAGATTTTCTCCAGTGACAATGTTTTTTAGATTACTGGAACTGAAAATAGGGCTTCCAAAAAAAAAAGCCTGTTATTTTTTGGCAATTTATACTATTTATACATAAACACAATGTCAATATAACTGTGTGGGTAAGGAGCACTAAAAAAAGTAAATAATATTTTTTGTAAATCTGCTAATATATACTTTATATATTCTTTTTCTCAACATGTCCTCTGAGATAGCCATTATTACTCCATTTTACTGGTGATAAATCGATAACATTTACAAGTTAAATAACTTTATCAAAATAATTCAACTAATATATGGAAAAACAGAGAATTGAGCTTTTGTGTGTCTATTCCAAAGCCCATCCTGTTGTAATTACACTGTTTTCATCTATAATGAAAACAATTGAAAAGTGAAAGCAACTGAAAAGCCTCCCACTTTGTTACAAACAAGATACAAAGCATTTCAATTTTTTTTTCTATTAAACTGATAATTAATTATATGTAGTTATTTTTCCATACTGGGGATTGAACCAAGGGATGCTGTACAACTGAGCTGCATCCCCAGCTCTTTTTATTTTTAGACAGTGACTTCCTAAGTTCCCCAAACTAACCTCGAAGTTGCAATCCTCCTGCCTCAGGCTTTTAAGTAGCTGGGATTTAGGTGTACATCACCACACCAGCCTGTTTAGAGTTTCTTAAAAGGCAGTGTTTACTAAATATAGTTTAAAAAGGTAGTGTAGAAAGAATGAAGATCTTCTGAATGAGATCAAACAGAGATGACTTATTCAGAACTTGTTATAGCATGGTAGTAAGCATTGTCACTTGCATTTATCTGAAACTACAAGGCAGGCAGAGTAGTGGGGAGACACAAAAATTCAAAAATTGGAAGCTTTCAAGTATATACTAATTGGATGGTGTTGGCTTAGGGAAGGTGAGATGAACTAGAGTGGAGTACTGTAGTTGCTTTATATGTGACCTTCTCCCCTTGGTTTTAAGCTGGAGGTAGGAGAAACATATAGGGATGCTCACAGTCATTGACCAAACCTTGACCTTTCTGCAGAGGTAGTTGTTTTGGCTTCTTGGGTGGATGCCCGCAGAAGCTGTGGGTCAGAAGTTGTCAGGTGGTTTGGCGTTTTTTGTTTGTATCCTCAATCTCTCAATGTCAATGACTTAAAAGTATCATTTCTCAGAATTCAAAAAAGAGGAAAAAATTTTTAAAAAGAGGAATCTAATTTATCATTAGAATGTGTAAATATAGTAACATGCACATTAAGATACATTTCTTGCTATATTTTATCAATGTACTTTCTCATGTCTAATTTAGACTTTATGACCTCTCCAATCTTTGCAAATTTCCAACTCCAGCACCACTCAATTGCTGATCAAGCTTCATATTTTTCTAAGAAAAAGATAAAATTAGAAAAGATTTGAATGTTTCTATTACTTCCTCTAACTCACCTTCCTATAAAACCAGTCAGATATACCTGTTACTCTGCATGCATTCCTCATGCTTACATCTGAGCCCAGTGCTGTTACTCATGCAGAGATTCACGTCATTACCTGTTCTAGGATCTCTCTCCCCAATTCTTCCGCTTGTCCCAGCATGCATTTTGCCATCTCTATGGCATTACTGCCAGCAGCCAACTTACATGTTCTTATCTGTTCCTCCTACAACAGTCATCTTTAGACCTTGCAATTCTGCTTCAGTAGCCCCACTTCTAAGCTTCCCATTATTCAAGATTTCCTATTTTTTTTTCTTTCCATTTCCAAAAGCTCATCATCCATACTTCCATAAACTCACTCTACTTGATTTTTTTTCACTAATGAATGTTCATTTTCTGAGATTACATATTTTAAAGACCACTGTATTTGTGATAAATAGATCAATGGGATGCTATAGATATTATTACTTCATTCAGAATGTAAGGAAAAATATAAATCCAGTACATTTAAAAAAATCAGTTTGTTATGAAGATGTTCTTTCTCCATTTATTAATTAGTTAATTCTGTTTTTTATTCAAATATATACTTATGGTCATATATATACATATATATATACACACACATACACACATATGTGTGTGAGTGTGTGTATACATATATATGTATATATATATATATATCAGATAGAAAGTATCAAACAGGATGTACTTTTTAGATACCATCAAAGACTTTGAAGTTTAATTTTTAAAATATGATTTCTTTAAAATATGAGAAAGATTCTGACAAGTTTACTAAGTAGAAAGTAAAGTGTAAAAAAAAACACACTAAAGTACAGTGAGAGTAACAATTTATTATATTCTCTGAGGCCTGACATCTTATTAGGATTTATTTTCTATATAAATGCGCTTTAAAAAGATTAATTTCTGTAAAGTAATTGTTATTCATTCAAACATCAGAAGAATTTAATCCTTTGAACTCTGTAATAATACTGTCCCCAGAAGTTTTACTCGTGATTTTAAGCATATGTAGATGTATATATGTATATATTCATGTGCCTGTATGTATATATGTATATGCATATGTATATATGTGTGTGTTTATATATATATATATGTGTGTGTGTGTGTGTGTATATATATATATGTGTGTGTGTGTATGTGTGTGTATATATATATATATATATATATATATATATATATAGTAACTCAACTTTTCTTTAATTAAAAGTGGATTATTGGGATAGTTGACAAATAAATTTCTGTGAACAACATCTGGAAAATCATTTCTACTTCCTTCTTTCTCAGTGGTTTGATACACCATCGAATGGATAACATTAGGAGTTGAACAAAATATGCTCAGGCTTTCACTAAGAACAAATACATTTAATGTAATAAACCTTTATTTTTATAGCAATTTTAGGTTTATAGAAAAACTGATTGGAATATATAAACAGTTCTCAACATATTTTCTCTTTTAACCCCCATTATTTACATGTTCTATTAATGTGGTACATTTGTAAAGGATGATTAGTGCATATTGACATGTTAGTGTTAACTAAAGTCTATACTTTTACTTTGGGTTTTTTCAGGGTGTTGTTAATGACATGAGTCCATTATTAGCATATCATACACCTACAATACTCTGAAAAACCACTGTTCAATTATTTGTGAATTCACTCATTTTAGTAAATGCAAGGTGGTATCTCATTATTGTCTAAATTTTAATTTCCTAATTATATGTGATGTTGTACATCAGTTTACATGCTTATTTGTTATTTGTGTATATTTTTTGGTAAAACATATACTTTTTATCAATATGCACTATTTACCAGGAATGGCATTAAATTCCAGGATCATCCGTCAATCTTTCTTAGAAGAAAATAGATACTGAATTTACAGCATAGTTGCTATTACAATAAAAAGAAAAAGTCAATTCACTTTCTGAGGAAATTGATAGCTTAGCCATTGGCAAAATCTTTTTCATATGGAAATTCACATTGGAGTTGCTATTTTTAACTTAAGTTATATTACTAAGATGTTTTATAATAATATAAAACCCTGTATCTTTTTCCATCCTAAAAATGGCTTCCCCTTCTGAGAAATCTGTACATATGGTACACATTTTTCAGAAATGAGGCATCACATGTTTGTCACATGACAGAGCAATCTCAGTCTTGGAGTATAATCAATAAAATTGCATGCATATGTTCATCAACAGACATGAAAAATAGTGTTTATAACAACATTAGTAAAGGCATTAGTAATTGCAAAAAAAAACCTGGAGACAACCAAAGTATCTTATCAATAAAATAAGTAAGTAATCTGTTATATGTTCATATATATAGTAGAATATTTTTCAAAAAAGCAAAGTGAATGAAAAAAAAATTATTGCTTCAAGCAACAGACTGGATGCTTCATACAACATATTGCTAAAAACTAGAAGACAGGAATAAATAAGAGTAAGATACATTCTTTAATTTATGTGAACTTGGAATATTAATAGAAATGATCCGCAATGCTGGAAGTCAGGATAGCAGTTAACAGTGGTTCAGCACACTTGTGGGGTGTGGAGCACACACCAGGATGGGGCATGGGAGGAACTTGTGGGATCCATTTCATAGATGATTTTGCTCACTGTGCACAAATCTTTGTGTTGTATATTTATGATTTTTTTTTTTTTTTTTTTTTTGGTACCAGGGATTGAACCCAGGGTACTTAACCACTGAACCACATCCCTAGTCCTTTTGATATTTTTTTTATTTTGAGACAGGGCCTCACTAAGTTGCTGAGGCTGGCTTTGAAGTGGGACGCCACTTCAGCTTCCTGAACTTCTGGGATCATATAGAATGAAAAACTTACATAATTACATAATCTGTATGTTTTAAAAATCATACTGATATAGGAGGAAAATCTTGAATGTAGTTATTTTATATGCCTTAAAGATACTTGAAACAAAAAGAAAAATATATAATCATATACTACAATTTATTTGCACACATTTTCTATATCCTAATTGTCTTTATTTTTACTTTTATTTAATCTTTCTTTCAAATCCTATTGTATCTACATGCACACACACACATTTACACATTTAGTTACCACTTTGCAACAAAGTCCCAATGGCTATTAAGTCTGTAAAGTATTTGAATTGCATTCTGGGAAGATGTTATAGGCAGGGATCCCTTTAGGGTATAGTTATGTTTTCTTCTTTCTTTTAGACATGCTCTAAAAAGTTAATGACTGACAATGCTGAAACTAATATAAAGATATGAAGTGTAACTGGACTGCATAGTATGCAAGAAAAAATATAAAGTATGGTTGTAGCATTCAATTGTGTTGGGTTCTTACATAATGTCTTTAGTTTGTGGGCCACTGGACAGAAGCAGCCTCATATCTTGGTATCACTAAAATCTAAAGCTACTCTCCTGAGTATTTTAAAGAGTAATTGTCAAAAACAATTTAAAGATTTCACCTATTTCACCAATTCATTTCTACTTTCATTTGTAAACACCCTCTGCCATCCAGCTATTTTCATAGGCGTCTCTAGATCCTCATGTCAGTAAGCTAAACAAGACTATACTGATGTTCTTCTTAAGCCTAGGTAGCAATTCTGGAAGTAAAAATATCTCATTTCCTTGAGAAAAAGAGCAGATGTCAGGTAGAAACCAGGTCAGAAGATGGGATCTTAGGCTATCTTGTGAGAATTAAAAATTATATATTTACTTGAATGAAACTTGAATGTAAAGGTCAATAACAGTGGTGGGAAAAGAAGAAGAAGAATTTGTGTTATAAATCTGGCAGTCACTGATCATCAAATGTCCCCAGGTCTTTAAAATTTTCTCAAAGTGAACAAATTACTTTTCAGAGTAAACATGCTAACACCAGGGTTGGTCTATTTCCATATCCGATCAGGTTAAAAATCTATGGCAAAGATCACTGATGCACTAAATAAGATTGTTCATTATTAATGGAATAAAATACTGTCTGTAAGGCAAAATACTAGTAAAAGATCTTATATTTCTCATTTCAATAAAAGTTTATAGGTCATTTATCATTATGCTTTAAAATAATTATTTAAAATTATTTTTGAAAATATACTGAATATGCATATTTGCATACTATTAATCACATGTATATATTGAACAAAGACATGTAATCAAATCACATATATTCTTGTACAATTTCTTGTTAAATTTAAGAAGCAGGAAAATAGTTTTAAAATTCTTCTCGTCTATCACTTAAATTGTTGGTCAGATTTTCTAAGATCACTAAATATGCCAATCTGATGTGCAAGTCCTATTTATGCCATAAATCCACTATTCTTAAGGCTGTTAGAAATATTAGAAATGCATGGTTAACCACTAAACCATCTTCAATAACAGATTCCCCAGAGCTTTATTTAGTAGCAGAAAATTCCAAATCCTCTCAAAACACATCTTGGCATTCATGTTTGTGCATACACAAACACATTCAAACTTTTTATTCAATATACACCTATTTTTCAAAGACACACTAAGTTGGATGTACAGGACACTTGGAATGGACTACTAATTAGATTTTACTAAAAAATATTATCACCCTTATTGAAGAATGTCATTCCTGACATTTAATTTTCAGTCCTGCTATTTTCAGGATAGAATGATGAGGAAGATGAAGAAGGTAGTAGAGATAATGATATCTAAATCTCATTTACCAAGTGTTGAAATAGTTGTCAGCTTTGGAACATGCACTGTGTCCTTTAATTCTTTTCCACAATTCCAAGAAGATTTTACAATTTTATAGAAGAGGAAACTGGAGCACAGCAACATTAAAAACCATTTAAATGTACACAGGTAGTAAATGTACACAGCTAGTAAAACATACACTGTTTAGTATAATAAATATTTGTGAAATAAATGAATAACGAATGAATGAATAAAATATAATTATATGTAACTGAACAGCAAATTTGTTACATAATGTCACAAGAAGAAGTTTCCAAACTACTGTGTACTTACCTAATTTTTTTAGAATAATTTAAATTTCTCAATTCATTAAAAATCATATTTTATTTTGTTTTGATTAATTTGGTTTTATCTCTAATCCATAAATACAGTGACACATTTAATATTATACTTGGTTCTTCTGATTAAATGTCTTCCTTACGTTAGATACCTAAAAATATTTATGAATATGTCAAGTAAAACAGCTTTTGAAACTCATTGTCCCAGAAGAACTCTGGGTTAGGGCTGAATAAAGTTGTGAACGAGGAATGAAAGTGTCAAATATAGCTGTTAATGTCTCAGTTAAAGTGTTTATAAATGTTTCAGATTCAACTCAATACACAAATATAGCAAAAAAAGAAAAATGCGAGGTTGAGTCTGTAACTTGCTTTATATAAAATCAAATGTTAAACAGTTAAATAAAATATGTTCAATGGAATACCAAGTAATTTATTTTAAGAAAATAATCTTGGTTTGCCAAGCAAATAGACTAGATGATATTTGAGATATGATTTCCTTCACCACTCATTTCTGCTCTTTTATGATTCACTGTAACTTTTGCTCTAACAATAACCCTTTTGTCCCTTGCTTCCTTCCTGCAATTTACAAAGGAAAAATTACAGACATGTAAAGCCTGAGAGGGAATTGCACTTTCACTAGTATTGAGGAAAGATTATGTTATATTTATTCTACTTCAATTTTATTTTTTTGCCTATTCATACTTTTCCACAAGCAGTCCAAGAAAAGGGTGAGGGAACTACACACAAATTTGTATTTAAAAAAAAAAAACTGATTTCATTGGAAGCAATATAAAGTTAAGCTGACCAATTAAATTATATTAAATAACCACCAGGCATGGTGACACACACCTGTAATCCCAGAGGCTCAGGAGGCTGAGGCAGGACTACAGAAAGTTCATGGCTAGACTCAGCAATTTAGGGAAGCACTGAGCAACTTAGTGAAGCTCTGAGCAACTTAGTGAGACCCTGTCTCAAAGTCACAAATAAAACAGGCTGAGGATGTGGTTCAGTGTAAAATGCCTCTGGGTTTAATCCCTAGTATCCCCCCCCCCCAATATATACATACACACACACACACACGCACGCACACACACACACACACACATTAAAGAAAGACATCTTGCTTATTGTCTAATTTTACTATTTGGTATCACTATTATACCACAAGTATGTCTTTTAGTCCAGTGTAGACTTTGATAACCACTAAGGTTGGAATTCTTCAATGATATGTCTACGTTCCATTGGAACATATCTGATTCTCCACTGAGAGAATTTTCTTAATTTTGACTTACTAGCAAGACCTATATCCAAGAATTTTTTTTAAATTCCATTTTCTTTACTCCCTCATTGAATATCATAAAATTGATGACTTTTTATTAAAATAAGTATCTGTTGCTTTCAAGTGAAAAGCGAGTTACATATTAATATTAACAAGTGAAAACTAGGAAGAAAATGTCCACAATGTTGTCACAACATGATGCTCAGAAAGGGGAAGTGGGTGGTTTTGGGTTTAATACCCATACATTAAATCCATACAACTAGGATCTTTTTAAACTGAATATCTGTAAAGAAAAAAATATACTATTATACTACAGAAATATAAAGAATTAGGGCAAAAGTTTCAAAGATAAGCTTAAATAGTTAAAAGACAAGTAAATGGAAATTTTCTAAGAAGGAAAATTGTGATAGAAAAACAGATTAAATTAGATGAAAAATGCTTGTGAGAATATAAAATTGGATGGGTTTTTCAGTAGAATATGATCAATAGAACAACAAATGCCTTATGTGGTAATCTACCCATTAATAGGTGTAAGGTTCTTCCCATGAATACAATTAAATAATCAAGACATAAATTGTTAAACCTAACTTTTATGGTTTAGATATGAGGTGTCCCCCAAAAGCTCATATGTGAGACAATGCAAGAAGGTTTAGAGGGAAATGACTGGGTGATCAGAGTCTTAACCCATCCAGCAAATTAATTCTCTGATGGGATTAACGGGTGGTAACTGAAGGTCAATAGGGAGTGACTGGAGGAGATGGGTCCCTGAGGGCATACTTTTGGGGTATATATTTGGTATTTAGAAAATAAAAAAGATTTTATTCATCATGGGAGCTGCTTCCTTCCACCAAACTCTTCTGCTATGATGTTCAAACTTGCCTGGAGCCCTAAGGAAGGGAGCAAGCTGCCTATGGACTGAGACCTTTGAAAATGTGAACCCCCTCAATAAACTTTTCCTCCTTAAAATTGTTCTTGTCAGGTCTTTTTGTCACAGCAGTGAAAAAGCTAACTTTTCTATATATTTGAAATTTTTTATTATTTTATATAATAATTTATAAGAGGAAGAAAAGGGAATAATTGATAGAGTGGGAATGATACTCTTTTTTTAACTCAAATTAATTTATAAATTCACATATATATCCAGCTAGAAACCTCAAAATTTTTAATCTATATAACAATAAATCCTGCCCACAGATCATATTGTTTTGATACATTAATTCTGATATAAAATGATATCTTTTTAGGTAGTATTTTCATTTATTTTGTGCAAACATTTATCTCTTCTCCAATAAAGTCTTAGAAGCAAGACAAAAAAAAAAAAGGAGGTTGGGAGGAAATAAGGTGAAAAAGAGAGGGGAGACAAGCAGGATTGTACTTGATCAGATGCAATTAAAGTTTCCCATCAGTTAACCCTGGGCCTTCCTTGGGAGATTATGGGAAAATGTAGACATTACCTCAAAAGTTGAAAAGCCATCTATGTCAGGGTCTCACTGAGTGGCTTAGTGCCTTTTCTTTTTTGAGGCTGGATTCAAACTCATGATCCTCCTATCTCAGGCTCCCTAGCTGCTGGGATTATGAGCATGCACCATAGTGCCTGGCCTATGTAACATTGGGAGGAAAGCTTAGACCAGAGAGCACTAGATGAGGACATCTTGACCTGCATTCCCCCAGGAAACAGAACCTGAGACAAAGTTCTGCATGTAGGTAACTTCACTGTACAAACTTATTCCAAAGAATAGGGTGGAAAATTTGTTATTGTGTCATTGATAAGAAGGGGAAAAATGACCCAAAGGTGCACCTAGTTGATCACTGCTATCAGAAACTGGAAATTGATGCTTCTTTGTACTCATTAAAAAACTATGCAAAAAACATGTTCAAATTGTCTACCTGAGAGACTTAATGCAAGTATTAATGAACCTGATCCTATGGTTCCAATTAATTAAGGGTTGCCTGGGAAGTTTACTCAAAGTATATGCCTAAATTAGAATAGCATCATAGGTCAATGCAGGTGTTTCACATCAGGCAACTTTGAAAAGACCTTGCCCCAGTAGATCTGAGTTAGAGATCAAAACAGATCCCAGTTCATTAGTGAACTGACATTAACACAAATGGGGAATAATACCAGAGAGGAGCCCAGAAAGGGAAGAGTCACTAACTCCTCCTTCCAATTATACCAAAGACCTGAATATAGAGAAAAGGGGAGGGAAGGGGACACATATTAGAGAATCAAATCATTAACAAGACAAAATGTCTTTGAGAAAAGGTGAGTAAATAAGACCAAGTGAACTGAACCTGTGAAATCTTACTACAGCAAATAAAAAGCAAGTGCTCTCACATAACATTCTTCTCACTTCTTGCTCTTCTAGGGATACATGTGCTGTTCCTGTCTTCTGATAAAAGACGGTCATTCAATTTTCCTATCCCTACTGCACTGAGGCAGCAAGGCCTTCATAAAACAAAACAATCCTAGCTGATAATTACGTGAAGGGTACTCATAAAGTTCATAGAAGCAGTGTAACTAGACTCACCGACACAGTAAATTTCCTTTGTGCATTGTCATCAGAGGAGCAAGTCGCCTCAGTCCTTCTGATGATCTCTTTCATCATTGTGTCCTGTTATTGCATCAATGACTTTAAACCTGTCACCTACTCATCTTGCTTCATACTGCCAGGCTACAGGCTCCCCTTAATCCTGTCATCTGCCCACGCTTCATCTTCATAGTTGGCAATATTACTAAGTCCTTGCTCATGGAGCCACAGGTCCAGGATTTTGGCTACCTGTTTTATCATGGCAAATCACCAGGATCAGAAATAAAACTACTTTAAATACTAAAGTAGTTATTAAATATTAAAACGAAATTTTAATCCCTGATAGTGAAACCTTCTAGTTACAATTTGGATAGAGAGCAACCAGTTTGCAATAGTATTTTTAGCAGTCTCATCCTATAGTAGTTCTCAAGAGGAATGTATCAAAGTATATTATTCAACAATTAACATTTCTAGACAATTTCTTTAACTGAAAGGAGAAATACTGACCTATTTGTTGGCTTTTACTTCCATCCCTCACCTTCAAACTTTTACTTCAGGGTCACAAAGTATTATAATAATTTTGATAAAATGAGATAGAATGCATGGATATAAACTCCAAATTAGTTGTTAATGAAAGTTTATTTCCTTCCGTATGCATTTTATTCAGCAAGAAGAAAGTCTGAATTTGTAAATTGAGTTTATTCAAGCTTAAACCAGATTTGAGCTTGAAAAGCTCACAGCATTTGGTTTTGCTTATAAATAGTGCCTGACACTTTCCAAATTCAATTATCTTCAATTCTTATAGTCATATTATAAGCAAAACTCAAGTCTATGAGCCTATTTTAAAATGGCCTAAGAATAGTTGAGTGCAAGATTTTATTTTTGCTTTATCTTTCAAATTGTGACTGCATTTCAGAGAATAGATTGGATCGTTTCTTATCATGAATATTACATTACTGAAGATTTCAGAGACTGAAGGGTTTTGTTTGATCCTTTTCAGTTTTTGCACTCTTTAAGGACTATGTTAGTGCTGAAAACAGAAAGGCTGATCTGGAATGGTTATTTATTTATTTATTTATTTTGTCCTTATATAAGTTAGAAATGACTTGGTAAGTAGGCCTGGGCCTTATAAAAGCCTGTGGAGAGATGCTTTCCTATGCTTTTTCTCTTAGAGTTAGACAACAGGGGTTCTGAATAAATATAGCTAGCAAATATTTCATATAAACTGAAAGCCAAGATTAGAGCTATCCATTATTTGTGAATTATTAGGTGTGAAATGTCTCTTTCCTAAAACAAGCTTGGTATCTATGCAAGATCCTGATTGCAAAAGTGAATTAAAATGATATCAAAAAGAAAGAAACTAAAAAATAAAATTTTATATTTGGATCAATGGATTAAAAAAAAAAAAGATAACTCAAGGTATATTTCCATTATCTAAGAATAGCACAGCTATGGTCCAGAGAGCAAGCAGAATAGATTCTGTAGCCAACAAAATCTAACGCTTGCTGATGATTTTCCACAGCAGCCTCCATAATTGTTGCCCACCACCAGGACCCACTAGTTCTGTAAGAACAAAAGTCAGTTGGTGACAAAAAAGAATGAGGTACAATTTTAGCTTACAAATTTTATTTCCACATGTAAGCAAAATAAGATTTTAGATGATATTTTGTCACCACAGTTTGAGTGAATCTAACTATGGTGTTTCCTATTAGGAAGAGAGGTGCCCTTCTAGCATTGGCCCCTCTCCTTTTGAGATTTTTGAAGTTATTGAGGTTTCGGGCCCAAAGTTCCCCCCATACAACAGAGGCTTCCTTGACTATCAGTGAATCACACATACACATACTCACTGATCTCCTACTCGAACATTCTGAGCCCAGCTATGGATAAAATACCGCAGTCTCAGTTTTACTGATGTATGGACTCATAAACTAGGACTCTATCATTGCAGAACCCACAGATCAGTCAGGTAAGAGCAATACAGTACCTCTCTCTAAGGATGAGAACAGAAAGCACAAATCAAGAAAGGAAATTTTTTACAGATTGCGTAGGCAACAAAAAGAGAGGGAAATAAAGTTTGAATTGCTGAGGCAGGAATTCTCTCCTGACCATCCTTCCTTCGTCGTAGATGATTTCTCAGCTCCAACCTCAGGCAACCAGACAAGAAATTGTACAAAGATTTTGGCATGGAAAGATAAAGATTTTAAGAATGAGAAACATCTACCAAGGTAGAATGCATTACTTTTTGTGGAAAAGAACAAAGTCAATTTATCATGGTGTATTTCTCTGCTTGGAATCATGGAAGAAATTTCTGATTTTCTCCATCACTGGGCATAAAAGTTGATAACTTTATTTGAAAAGTAGTTAAGAGAATTTGACTTCCAGGTTCAATGGATGGTCATCTAAGGAATTTGTATCAAGACTAAATAACAAGAAATTATTATCAACTGGTTTAAAACCTATTAGAAGCAGTTTGCCAAGGGTGTACTGTCATTGATTAGAATAGGCAGGAAGAGACAGGGAATATATAATCATATTAGTAATATGTCAAAAATGTAATTAAAAGATTAATTTTTAAGGATTTTTGAAAGGTGATAAGAAAAGTTAGGGGAGAATATTTACTAAGGTTCCACTCATTCAGTTTCAAATCATCACAGTAAGTAAGAGCACTTTGCAGACTTTGCAATATGGTCAGCACAACCTCATCAAGATTGGCAACATGTCCCACCTCCTTTCCAACTCTGTTGCTGCCACCACTAAAGCCAGCAATCAGCATTAGCTAGGCTAATTTCAGAAAAATAATGACAAAAATCACTAACCCTTCTTAATAACTCTATAGATCAGATCACTTTTTCAATCAATCAATATGCAATGATGTATATAGTAACTCTACCAGAGGTAGCATATAATATTAATTTCTTCTGGGAGTTTGGACAGAAGGAAGGGATGATCATTTATCTTCATTTTCATGGCTTATACCTCTGATAAAGAGGTAAAATCAGATTTATCTTAGATACAAAATCTTTGGGCTCAGAAGGAAGATACAAAGAGAAAGTTAGAAAAAAGGAGGATCTGATCATGATAAGGAGCTTTCTTGCTGCATATGTCATTAGTCATCAACAGGTTACCTATTTGACATATGCCAGGCAATCTAGGAAATCATTTCATCAAAGTTTGTATTTCATATTTCTATGACATGCTGTGATGTACCTGTAGTATAATTTGCATTTCAAAATGGCAGACAACGATGGGAATTGATGGTAGCACAAAAAGTGTAATACCTTAATTTTATTTCTGGTTTCTCAATTCTAGCAAATCCTACATTGCTTATAATTTGGTGAAAAATAGTCTATAAACTCCATGTGCATGATAAATTCTCTATTTTGTAGTCACAGCTTATGTATCTAAAATCCACAAAGAGTTTACCATAATGATATGGGGGGAGCTGTATTAATATGTGTTTAAATTGTGTTTTGTGACAAAATGTGCTTGCCCAAAGAAACAGGCATAACCTTAACAATAGTTAAGTTATGTCAGCTTCTAAAATAGAGCTAAAATTTATCTGAAAAATAGTCTGTTCCATTATAAATCTTCCTAAAATGTGACTGCAGACAGTCTTAAATACTTGCACACACACCCAAAACACACATACTAGAATAACTTGTCAGGAAAAGAAAAAGAAAAAGAAATTCCTGACAAATTGAATTTTATCACAGCAGGAGGATAAAAAGTAAAAGAGAAGATTCTGTTCTCTATAATAAATTAGGTAATAGTAGTCTAATTTGTAGAAGCAAAATATGTGTTGCTTAAAATATTCATCTTTCTTATTATAAGGATAAGATGGACTTACTTTAGAACATTTATAAAAGGGAGATAAGCAGAAAAATATAAAAACTAACAAAAACCCCTAAAATCTCAGGACTCAAAGATAACTTTCATTAACATTTTCATGCATACTATTGATGACTTTCTATGCATATCAGATAAAATATCACAAACGAAAAGCATCAGTAGCACTAATGGTTGCCATTGTTATTACTACATTTAATCCACTCTGTTGGATAAGATTCTCCATCCATGCATTCACTCAACACAGTTTTATTGCCTATCTACTATGTTTCAAGAATTATTCTTTAAGAAAAACAAAAACAGGAGTAAAACTCAGTTAACTATCTCTATCCTCTTGTGGCTTATACTCCAATAGGGAGAGACACAAGATGGTGTTTTTGTGTATGTGCATGTGTGTAAAGGATGTTGATAATAGAGAATCAGATGGTTATAGGTGTTAAAGAAACTGTAAGACAGTGTAGGGAAACAGCTAATAGATGGTAGGATGGATTGAAAGGATTGCAACTCAAAATAGGTCAGAGAAACCTCACTATCAAGGAGATACTTATGAAGACCTAAAGAAGATAAGGGAGCCAATCAGTTGGAAATTTTGGGAAGAGGATTCCAAGAATACAAGTCCATACAATGTACATTTAGGAAGAGCAAGAAAGCCCAGGTGGCAAGAGAAGAATGAGTAAGGAAGAAGTGAGTAGAAAATAGGGTAGGGGAGTGTTAATGTAGGGTTTTATAAACCACAAAAGGACTTGGACTTTTACACCTGAGTGAGATGGTTTGTCGTTACAGTATTTTGAGCAGAGAAGTGGCATGCTTTGATATATAGTGATCAGTGATTATCTTGTAAGCTCTGTTGAGAATAAATTGCGTATGTGGAGGGTGTAAAGAGGGATCCAGGGAAGAGCAGGGCAATCAGTAAGCATGCTCTTGCAATAATCCAGGTAAGGACTTATCTCAGGTAGCAGTAGAGATAGTAGGAATGCACTCAGGGATAATATAAGAAAAAATTGTCATCAAGAATGATATCAAGATCTTGAGAGAAAGAAGTTACTATTGATGTCAAGTTTTATACATCCTATTGTAGATGTTGACTGGACAACTAGAAAGGCAAGTTAGCAGGTCAGTGGAGTCTTAAGACTAAAGATATAAAAGTAACCATAATTAACTGACAACCAAAGGGGTAAGTATAGTTGAGAAGAAAGAGAATAAAGGAGAATTGATGACTGAGCACTATGAAACCTCAAAGTTTACACAAATTACACAGATGAGGAAAACCTGCCAGGGAGACTGAATGGGATCAATAAGTGTGATAGGGTAGAAATCAAGGAGCATGGAGATCTACAAGCTAAGAGAACAAGTAAGATCACTTCGAGTAGAAAGTACTGGTGAACTGTTTCCCATGCTGGATGATTGAATATGGTAACCTGATGATCAATGAGAGAGGAACCAAATGCCCAAGTTTCCTGGGACAGTATTGCTTTGTGTTCAAGTCACAGGGTAAGAAGCGTTCATTCTCAAACATACACAGGTTTGAACAATATGATACAGATAACTGCCCTTCATGACTTTATAAGACTAGATCTATGGGGTGATGTGGCAAAAGCTTCATGAAAATAGGATCAAGTGATGATGGCAATAAGAACAGGAGCCACGAAACACACCTTGTTTTGGAACCGGCTTAAAGTCAAAGCAGAGAAATGGGCTAGTATAGCTGAAGGGAGTGGGAATCAACAGAGGGATGCTTGTACTTTTATGTGGTAGATAAAGTAGCATTTTTTCCCCTAAGTTGGTAGGAAGGCTCTGGTAAAGAGAAAGGGGGAAAAAAGCATAATGGAGGCAAGAAAGAACAATGAGTGAAAAGGTGAGACAGGGTGTGTCTGCTGTCTGAGTGGAAGGATTGGTACATGGAACGCAGACAACTAAGACAAACAGAGGCCAAACAATTAGGGCGAAAGGGTTGAATATACATATAGAGGATGGTAGGTTGATACGGTAGTGAAAACTTGTAGAAAGTTTCTATTTTTCCAGTTTTCTCCTTGTAAAGGAAATTTAATCATGAAATAAGAGTAAGGAAATATTGGGAGTGCCTGAGAACCAGGGAAAGAATCATCTAGAAAAAATGGAGAGAAACTGAGGAAACATGGAAAGATTGCTACCCACTAATAAAGGCCCATTTTAGATTAGTAACCATAACTTTAAAATGAGACAACACAAGCATTGTTTACCAGTTTTGTTTTTCCAGCTGTAACAGATTTAAAATTGGATCCTTGCTCAACAAATAAAATGACATGGTTATGGGTAAGACATTTGAGTTGTATGCAAGAAAGTAATTATAATGAAGAATAATTGAATTTAAACTGATGAAACAATTCCATGGGTAGAGTGTACTAGTACTTCTTGGTGGGGCCAAATAATTACCCAAGTATTATAAAAATGTGAAGTGGGGAGTTCACAGAGTTATCTGGTAGAGACTCAGGTGCTTAAAATTGAGATTTTTGAATAACTGCAGTCACAGTTTTTATGTTTCATAACTCATGACCATGGGAAATGGTGGCTCTGGAGGAACTCAGGAGATAAACCACAATCTCACTGGGAGCTATGCAGGGGTTGGGAGATGATCAAGGGGTTCTCTGGTGAGGTATGATTTGCCACTGAAGGTGTTTGGGAGAAAAAGAAGGGAAGATAATCTGGAAATAGTAATAAACAGCAAAGGGTATATGTTTTCCTCTTCAGGTCCGAAGATACAAGGCATATGACAGAAAAAAGAGACACAGCTTGAGAGGGCTTCAGGTAGGAGAGTTAGTTCAGAGAAAAGCTAGCTTTTCGTTTAGATAAGAGGAAAAAAGAACATTGGGGTTATAGAGAGTTTTCGGATACTGATAACTAAAGTTGGCTTTTTGAGAGTGCAGTGAAAAAAATCCTGAATTAGGAAAGGAAGAAAGTGGGAGTGATATTAAAGAAAGGTATATTCACAGTGTCTTAGGTAGATTAGAACACAGAGCTTAACAGAATACCCACAAGTTCTGAGCTTCCTGTAATAACTGACTGCAACAGTATCTAAAGACATCATTGGTGTTTAGAACTAAGGGTCTCAAGGCAGACACTGCTCTTGAAACTTAAGAGGTAGGGGTGGTAAGTAAAAGAATAAGTGCTTTTAGATCTATATCATAAACTATTTTCTCAGGTCATTAAATATGCTATGACATCATTATAAGGGATGAATAGTTTATTGCACTGATGACATTATTATAATAGATGAATAGGATGAATCCTATTGTATAGGCACAAAGTAATTTCATTAGTTAATTCAACAAGAATTTATTAAGTGCTCAACAGGTGTTAGTCATTATACTAAGTGCTAGGGATACAACAAAGGTCAGACACAGTAGGAATGGCCTCGGCTTTCATTGAACTTGAAATACAGCAGAGAAGAAAGACTGAACATGGAACGAGAAGAAGAGTCATTACTAAATTACTATGGGTGCCTAAGACTGGTGCATGGGATAGAGAATGGTGAGAGATGAAAATGAAGGAGAGTTTAACAGGTGAGGAGATTAAAATTGATGGGTTGACTGAGAAAATTTACAGCACATTAGGTGAAAGACCTTTAGGGCAGAAAGGTTGAGAGGACAGAAGCAGTGTGCATTAAGCAGAAGCAGGACACAGATACAGAGCACACAACCTAATAGAACTTGGTGAAGAGATCATTTATTAACTCTGAAGGTGCTTGGGTAGTTGTCACTTCTTCCTTCACTATATTTAATGTAATTATTATTTATAATAACCACTTTCCTTTAGGCAAATCTGTGCCTCAGATGTATAATTTCCCCTTCAATATTTTTCTTAGACAGGTAAGAAAAATATGAATATTTCAATCTAATTTTAAAAGTTGTCTAATTATTCTTTTGTCAATAAAACTTTGCTTCCCACAAGTTTATGAATTGTTTCTTCCTGGTGAATGAAATCTGACATTCGTTGTATTTATTTATGAGATTGAACATACTTTTTCACCAAAATTGGCCAATTATATATATTTTTTTCAGTTGTTTGACCCATTTCTCTATTAGAATTTTTGTCAATAATTTATTTTGAAGGTTTTTCCCTAACTATTAGTTCTTTACATTTTAATAATTTCCCCTGGATTTTCTTTGTCTTGATTTTTATATTATATTTGGTTGTCTAAAAATGTATTTATTTTACTAGCATCTTAAACTTTTGTAGTTTAGTTTTTATATCAGTCTTTTTCAACATTAGGATGTACTGAGAAAAGGTTTTCCTATTGCAAAATTCTGGGTTTTCCTTTTTTGTAGTATAGTCATGCATTGTTTAACATACTCCTCTGGAAAAAAAAAATGTCCTCAAAAAGCTCAGCTAAGCCATGAGTTACATAAACTCATAGCACAAATGGCTCCTAGGATAAGTGAAGCAGATTTCTGATATCAATCAGTGTAAATTATAAAGGAAGACATTTCTTGGTTGGCTTCCATTAAAATGATGCTGGGAATGGGCCCCAGAAAAATGGCTGTGCTACATTGTGGCTGGCTGTAACACAAGCTATATTTAAGGTAAGTGGTTCTGAAAGGAGATAAAATGAAAATTCATAAAGCCTTTCACAAAAGGCATCAAGTTGATAATTGTAGTTATTAGTTCACATTCAAATTTTCTGTCTGGACTTTTGTAGGTCTATTCTATCTCCATATTTCAGAGCACAATAGCCCTCATTTCCATAATATGGCCTTCATTTCCATCCTGTTCCATGTTGACTCAGAGGTAAGAAGTAAAGATGTTTGCGTAACATATGGAAAATGTGCATCCAAATAATAATGGAAAGCCAACATCTTGCCACCATCATCTAAGAAAAAACCCGCTGTGCTTTGTTAAATATTGGCATTAATATCTTAGTAAAAGAAACAGAACTGTCCTTTCTCTCCTTGAGTTCATTAGGCCCCCAGAGAAGCTATACAGATTCATTATCTTATTTCATGTTGGACTTTTTAATCTATGAATCTCAAAGAGTAAAAATGAGATTTAATGTCTTTTGAGGTCATGGTGCTTTTCACACCCACAGTATTATACAGAAGACCTACTTCATCGACTTGACTTATACCTGCAATTTGTTCCCTGAACTTGTAAAATTTAAATTCCACAGAGTGCCTTTTTTATGGGAGGAACATATACCAAAAGTGCACAAATCATAAAGAATCAGCTCAATGTATCATCACAAATTGAATACACCTGTGAAAGCTCATCCAGTTCAACAACTGGAATATTACTGGAACATTGCTGTCTTTTAGGATAAAAGAAAAATCCTACCATCCTTCCATTATATTTAACCTAAACTAAATCAAACTCTTCATATGCATTTAATCTCCTTCAATCTGGACCCATACTCATAAACATCATAATAAAGAAATATTTGAGTTAAGGGGAACTTAATTTTTAGATTTTCTATAAATATCTAACCCCTGACTTCAAACACTGGACAACTGAAGTTGTTTTTTAGGAGGTGAAACTACTTCATCACTGGATATGTTCAAGTAGATATATCTCTAATCATTAGGCACTTTGTCCATGAATTTATAATTGTCTCTGTATCATAATAAGCAATTAAAATATTATAATTTATAACAACAGAAATATTTAAAAGCAGTTTTTAAAACATTTATATTGGGTTTGAATTTCAAAACGAAACTGCAGATCTTAGGTGAGGGTCAATTTCTGAGTTTTTTTGGCAGATCCAGGGTAGAGATTGTCTCATCCAAGGTAAGGCAGGGCTGCCTTACTCATTTTCTCAAATAGCCTACTTCATAATCCTTAATCTTCCATATGAGTATACCTTACATTACACATTTTCCTAAGTGCCCAATTAGCAAGTAAGAATTTTAGTTTATGCTCATGTGTCTTCAATATAGGTTAGAATGAAACAACATAGACAGAGGTAGATTGTTGAATCACTGTATTTAATGTACACAAATAACTCTCAACTTAATAAATCTCTACTTAAAATCTGGAATTACAGTACAGTTGCAGCCACAGGTCCATTCCTTAACATTTTTCCTTTTCTACCATTGGTGCCCTCTATCCTGAAGTTGTTCACTATAGTTTCCATGTATATTTTATAATTTTTGAATCAATATTTATACTCAAAAATTACGACTGATATAATACTGTATAGACCTTTTTGAAACTTGATTTTTATTTAATATAAATTTTGTGCATTTATATATAATAAATTCATTTTATTATCTCAGATTTCATCAAGTGATGAAACCACATTCCTTTCATTTCCCTTCTGTTGGGAAATTGTTTCCATTTCTTTACTAATGTAATAATGCTATAATGGACATTGTTTTGCCTACTTCCTGATATTTTGAAAGTTTATGTAGTGTGGATTTCAGAAGTGCTGTTTAAATTATCCTCCAGAATGGCTATATTAATTACATTCAAAATGCTACAAAGAGTCCTCATTTTATAGATTTATGCTGCTTTCTCATTCAATATTTTGACTATGGCTTTCAGTGAACTTTGAGATTTTATTTGAAAAGGTAATATTACTTAATGTTATATAAGCAAATAACTTTTGAGAAATTCTCAAATAATTATATTTTCTAATTATAAATAAAAACTGCATTAACACACACATATATAAATCCTGTGAATCTCTTATTCTTTTAATAGGAAACATCTGGCAAGAACAAAAGTTTTCCTAAATAATTTTAAAATATTTAGTTAATTTTCTTTTACTGTACAACATCTAGAAAATACAAAAAGGTTAAAATGAAATTTAAAATATGCTTAAAGTTCTTTTTAAATGAATATGATTGCTAGAAATTATTTAACTAATACCATACACATTGATTTCTAGCCAAACATTCTATGTATAGAAAAATATTGATAATTTCATAATATATTTAATAATTTAGAAAAATAAGTAATATATTTTACTTGGCCAGTACTATTCTGTCATGTATACACAATTAGACTGGCTCTTGTTTCAATCATAGACTATTTTAACTAGTATGTTTTAAACTTGTTATTGTATTTCCCACTAAGAGCTCTTTTATTCTCAAAACAATATTTATTCTGCCAGATGAACTATGTAAATATGAAACAATATAGATTTTTTAAAAATTGTTTTGCCAAAATGATTTCAAATTTAGTTAGGAAGGATTTATAATAATGCAATATTGAGTTTTAAACTTTGATTTGTATTTCATTTTCCCCTTTTCTCCTTTTTTGTTGTACATTTTCAGGTTTTGCCATATTTGTTTTGATGTTATATTTGTTATTTTTACATTTTTGAAATGTATAAAACTTAGTTTTGCTTTAGGGACTGTAATCTTTCTTTTCAATAAATTTCTAACTGGTTATTACTGTTTTAAACAAGTCTATGAAATGCCCATATTTATTTTGTCTCTACTGAACTAGAAACTTACATAGTACTTAAGTGATCAATCCTCAAAGTACATTTAAATAGTATTTGAAATAAGGTGCTTTTCCTCAACTTTTACAGCTTTCTTTTGCCTAGTTTATTACTTTCTGTATCACTTTTAAAACAATGTTATCATAAGAATGATAGCTGATATATCTGTCTTACTACTGATGCTAATGCATATGCTGAGTTTTGGGTGGTGGATATTCTGGTGACAGCCATTTTGAGATAAATACCATTTATTGTACTAACAGAAATATCCATCTTTCCTAAATTCTTGAGGCTTTTTTAAAGAATGAAATAGTTCACATGCTTTTTAAGCATTTATTGTATAACCACCAGCTATGTAATGTAACCTGATCTACACTAAAACATTCTTAAACCAATACCGGATTAACAGGTTAAAATGTATAATCTGAATTTTCAGATAGTGAAAGAGAATATTGGTTGCTCAGATATCCACCTATAAATGATTCCTCCCAAACAAAAACAGAAAAGCAACAACAAAAATAAGTTATTCTCCATTTATGTATGATGTGTAAAAATGCATTCTGTCATGTATAACTAGTTAGAACAAATTAAAAAATATGTAAGAACAGTGCCTTTATCATAAATTGCAGATGGAGAGTTCCTGAACTCCAAGTGCATGTGATTTGAGAAGAGAAGTGTTCTTGCATCTAGAGTTTGACCTCAGAGATTCCTGTTCCAACTTATGCCTACCACAACCTGCTCAGAAGTAAGGCTGTGGGCTGGGGTTGTGGCTAGTGGTAGAGTGCTTGCTTAGCATGTGTAAGGCACTAGGTTGGATCCTCAGCACCACATTAAAAAAATAAATAAATAAAATAAAAGTATCGTGCCTATCTTCAACTAAAAGAAGAAGAAGTCTGTTTCCTGAGATCAATAAAATTGATAAACCCTTAATCAGATTACCTAGGGGAAAAGGGAGATGACCTATATCAACAACATTAGGATTAAGATAGAACATTGATATGGATTCTAGAGAAGGTCCTCACTGTGGCAGTCAGTAAGGAAAGTCTGAGTCATGAGAAGGTGAGGAAAAATTTGTGAAGCTGCTCTGAAATTGGAATTGTCAAAGTGAGCTGTTGTAGCTATATTTCTTAGTTTTGTCCCTAGGCAATGTCCCCAGTATCCATGACCCCATGTGATATCCAAACCTTGGTTTTTAAATATCCCAAATGCTATGGCAGAGTTTTACTATTATTTACAAACAGGTTTCATAGAAAAAGAAAAATAGAATTTAGACAAGAGTGATTAATAGAACATAGAATATAAGCAAGTCCTTTGAATCCAGAAATGAGCTCTTAAAATTTTTAAGACTTTTGCTCACCAGAATAAACAGTAGATTCTCAATAATAACAACTATCTGACTTGACAGAGTAAAAAGGAAAGAAAAAAATCACATACACACACACAAAAAATAAATGTCTGCAGTGTATCTTATAATCAAATTCCAAAAGTATGGTTGAAAATTCTAATCCAGCCACAAGATGCTTCTACAGAAAAACTATAGCATGTCTTAAACTCTGAATAAAAGCTGCACGTCTTCTTTTATTTTGAAAATAAATATCCATCTTCTTCATTTAATCTGCTCCTGGTGATAAACTTATTTGTATGTCAGTTTGCCCTTGCATTTTTCTACTAGTATTTATTTTAATTCGTCTGTTCCCAAGAGGCAAGAACTCTGTTGTTAAATTGGTCCATATACGACTCAGCACAACAGACAATTTAATGAATTTTGCCTTAATGATAATGATGGTTTAAGAACACTACTAAATTGGAAGTTTACAGATTTGCCTCCTCTTACTTGTGATGGTCATTGCATTGATTGTGAGGAACAGATGGTATGTGAGAATCATTAGCTATTTCACACAGAGATGGTGCTTTTTTAGCTTACCTCAGTCTCAAATATCACTTAACCTTATGTTTTTTCCAAATGATACATATTGCCAAGTATTCCATTAGCTAAAATCTACTAGCTTTTAAAAGTCTTACCAACAAAATATAAGTGATTATGAACAAAATGTTAAAAGTATAAGGGTGATATAAATTCATAGTAAGCATGTGCCAAAGTTTTGTTCATCTCCTCAACAATGGGCCAATAAAATAAACAAAGAGAGAAAACAAAACAAAAAAAAAAAAGAAAAAGAAAAGAAAAAATAAGAAAAGATGATCAAAATGTATAAAATAAAAAGTAACATAACTGGAGAGAAAATAAAGGTTAGTTTTATAAAAAGTAATTAATAAAATAATAATCTTGGGAGTTACTTTCTCTAAAGACAGAAATCAACTGTATCACTACTGAAAAATAAAGAACTTACATATTATTTCTATCAATTTTCTCAAGGTTAACTTTGAAATTCACAGAATCACAGAATAGTAAATAGTAAGTGAAATAAGTTGCATTCTCTTGGAAAGTTTGATGTCCTCACAATGGACAGTGATTTATTTATGACAGTAAAAGGGCACGTAGTCATTTTGTGCCTTATTTCCAGGTTTTAAGTTTATTTAACAAATGTTAAACTTATTTTTAGTATTAAGTTCAACATGCAGTATAAACAAATGAATTGTATAATGCACAATAAATTCAATTTTTACAAAAGCAGATTATTTTTCAGTAGTTTAATTTTTAAACTATATTTTATTCTTTATATCAATAAAACTCAGATGTGTCAAGTATAAATAAGCCTAAATTTATTGTTAAAATTATATGTATATAATAAACATGCAAATATATGCATGTATATATATGTACATGCACAAAACACAAACACATTCTGACATGAATTTACCTTTTCACTTCTCTGGGACATTAAAATCTTAATCTGGGTAAAGAAAAACAGTGAAACTGAAAGTAAGAATAAATTGTAAACTATTAATGTTTATTTGGCAATGTATTACAAATGTTTTTTATGATGAGTTTGAAGAGACCACTAGATACCAATTTCTTATCCTCAAAAGATTTACAGGAAAATGTAGGACTTATACTCCATCCACCCTTGTAGAAAATATTTCCAGCTATTATGCTTTTGCATAGTGAATGCTTTGTACCTATACTCAATGTTATACAATTAATCTTTGAAAAAATTCTCAAATTACTTTTGAAGGTTCTGAAATATCCTTCCCACTCTAGTTTTCTCATATTGTTTGTAGCTATTTGGTTTTCCTGCTGCCATTTGAATGTGCATGTTTTCCCTCAATGATGTAGGTTTATTTGTTAGGATAGTAGCTTCATTTATGGGTCACTGGCATGATTTGGTTCATTTGTTTCCTTGATAGCTTAGATTCATGTTTGCATTTTATTTGAAAAGAGACTACATGATTCTGAAAGTGTTGCAAGGAGGAATATGTTAAATGTTAGCTCTAGGATACTAATGGTTGAGAGACTTCCTTTAAATTACTGTCATAATAAATTGCTTGCTGCTTTCTGAAACTAATCAGAGCTAAACACTACAGCTATTGTGCAATTTCAAGTTTCAGTCATTTCAGAGCATTTGAAATCATGTGTTGCTTTTCTGTTTAGTCAGGTGATAGGAAAATGCATTAACATTCTCAAGATGTATTTATGAATGAATAAGGACTATGTTTAAGACCTTAAATTGTTTTCCACTCACTATCAAAAAACTAAGAAGCTTTACATCACATTAATTTTTAGGTCAACATTTTAGTAATAAGACCTCTTTCTTAGTTATCATCTTTTTGGTTAGCTACGCATCATTTGATTATTTTTGATAACCTGCCAAAATTATTCATAAAAAACATACTTGAATGTACAGTCTGTATAGACTCCTGTCCACAATCCTTTTTAACACAGTATATTAACCCATAGACTTTGAATCACATCTAATTTGCAATCGAACTGTTGTTGACCAATATTACAAAACCTTGTATACAGTGAGTTGTAGGCATTCAAAAAAGAATTTCCTTAGGCTACCAAAATAATTAGTAATTCCCATAGTTAGAAATGATATACCCCTCAATTTCCACATGTCCTCAATATGTAAAATAATGCATGGAGAAAACTAAAAATTCAACCACTTGGAAAGAAACACATGAAACTTAAGAGGCAGGCTGTCCAATCTAGTCAAAAACAGCTTGTATGTGGCTATTTAAATTTAAATTAATGAAAATCAAATAAAACTAAAAATTCAATTCCTAAGTCATGCTAAAATATTTGAAATATCCAATGGCCAGGTATGACTAGTAGCTGCAGTGGTATATAGTTAAGATTGCTTTAATTTGGGGGTGTGGGGAGGCAGCACTAAACTAGAGCAGTCAGTATCAGCTTCTCCATTAGACCCGCTCCAATGTGTTGACTTTTATTCAGATTTTACCTATATTAGGAGAAAGAGGAAAGGCACAATGATCATTTAAAAAATATACAGATTGCTTTTATAATTTAGAAAATTTATACTGCTTCCTTATTTTGTGCATTTTTTCTATAGCAAGAACTGAAAATAATATATTAAAATCTACTGACAATTGCTTCCTGAAGGTTTAAGCACCCAAATCCATATGTTGAAGCCTTAACCTTCACTGTGATGGGATATGGATATGGACCATTGGGAAGTGACTAGGTTAGGTGAAATCCTGAGGAAGGGCCCTCATGTTGTGTTCAGAGAGCCTATGAGAAGAGACATCAAAGAGTTTACATGTTTTTTCTTCATGTAAATACAGTGAGAAGTTAGCCATCTGCAAGCCAGAAGAGAGACCTTAACGGAATCCAACCATGCTGGCACTCTGACCTCAGACAACAAACCTCCAGAACAGTGAGAAAATAGATTTTTTTTTTATTTATGTCCCTTGAACTATGATATTTTCTTGTGGCAATCTGAGCTAGACAGCATCTTGCAAATGATATATAACAAAAGCATGAGGAAAAAAAAAAGTCTTAGATCCTTTTATTCCATATTGAGATTTGAGAGTGAGGACTCAGCTGGGCATGGTGGTACATGTCTGTAATCTGAGTGACTCAGGAAGCTGAAGCGGGAAGATCATAAGTTTGAGTCCAGTGTTGGCAACTTAGTGAGACTTTTTTTTGAAAATGAAAAAAAAGTAAAAAGGAATGGAAATGTAGCTCAGTGGCAAAGCACTCCTGGGTTCAAACTCCAGTACTGTAGAAAAAGTTATAGCACAGTTTTAAATTCTATTGGCCTGTGGGAAAAACTGTGTCCTTGATGTCCTACAGAAGCATGCCAGCTCAATTTCTCTTGCCTGCACTCTGGTAACCAGTCTTTAAATTGTATGATTCACACCCTGTGTTTTTTTTTTGCTATTTGCCTTTGTTCTGTATGATGTCATCTCTGGAATTCCCACCTCACCCCAACTCCACATTTAAAATTACTCTCAATCTTAGCATTCCTAATATACATTGAGTCATTTTATATGTGTACTTTATTTGTTAATTATACTGGTTTATAAGCTTCTTCAGAGTAGAAGTTGACAGGTTACTAGTATCACAGAACCAAGTATATATTATGTGTATAATTATATTAGAATACTTAAGTTGATTATGATCAAAGTGTCAATGTTGAAATATATCCCTTATCTTTCAAAACAGGGAACTTAATGAAAAATAGCAGGCTGATGTCTTTAAATAAAATTTTCAAACACATACAACAATCAATACATGTCTATCTCTCTGTGTGTGTATATATGCTTAATTTGGAAATAAAGAAGTCTATCATTTTACCATATTTGTTTCAGATCTTTTCTTTTTTAGATAAACAAGGCAGATACATTGATCTTTCCCAACCCAAAAAACACTACCTTGAATTTGCTCTGCTTCCTCATTCATGTTTTTCAACTTTTGTGACAAACATGTTTATTTAAAGGCTGATATTTAAATACATGTATCCTATTATGCAAAAACTCTCTTTTCAAGGTGGGTTGTAAATACCCAGGTTAGTACTTTCCAAGATTTTAATTATAAATGAATGCCTTTGCTTGCTGTTTATAACCCAGGAACATCAAAGAAAAAATATTAAACAAGTAGAAAATCTTACTACTTTTTTCTTAATTCTTTTGTTAAGGAAAAAAATTGCATTCCCTTGTGAATTTTTTATTTTTTATTTTAATCATTTTCACAAATAAACAATGAGTGCCAACTTCACTTTCAGGATAATTAATTCCAATTACCTAGGCCAGATTTGCTATTGGAAAAATGCAAATTGTGGTCAACCCATAAAAAATATAACCAAAGGTCTAACAGGTTATATATGCTGATTTAAAAGCTACATATTTAAACAAGAGTTGGAGTAGTAAAGATACATGGAGTATTCCTTTATAAACCTCAAGACAGAATCAGTGTAGTAAGAGTTCACTTATTGAGGGACTTTTCGTGGCAGGGCAGTTTACTAGTTGCAGTGGAGATGCTGAATTCTATACCTGTAAGGGGTTACAATATAGTTGGTGACAAAATAAGACAATTGAAACACTGGTGAGCACTACTAACCTTGTGTAATTAAATCTAGAAGAGTGTTCTGCAAACTATAAATCCTATTGGATTTGTGAGTAAAGAACGATCAATGAGACCTGAAATAGCCAAAGAATGTGTAATGAGAGATAGTGATTTGAAGAGTGAGCAGGATTTGCATAAGTCAGGGCAGGAAGAACATTGCTGGCAATGGAATCCCCTAATTAGGGTTGCCTGGTGCATATTGGAAAATTGTAAAAATAAATTTGATTTAAAACAAACAAAAAGAAGATAATGGAATTCAATGTGAACTACATTTAACTTCTTGAAAATGCTGAAGCATTTATATTCCTTTCTTTTTGGTCAACCCTTAATAATAATGACCAACTCTTAATACATTTGTATTCTTCTCTTTCACATTTTGAAAAAAGAGGTCTGCAAAAGTTCTAGAAATGTTTTATGTCAAGTAATATAACTTTCTTGGACCAAAAGTGTAGGTTAAAATAATCTTTAGGGGTGGGTTTCATTAACAACCATTCCACCAGATGTGTTAGAGGAACATTCACAAATTTATCAGGAAGAGAAATGAGGCATAGAAAAATAAACTGGTTCAGCCATCAGCAAACAGTGCTTCTGGGACAGAGCTGAAGAGAATTCTAAGATCGGAGGAAACATTCAGAGGCCATCAATTGCCTTTCTCATTTGTCTGTAAATTCTGTATTATTTAATGACCTCCAAAAGAGAAAAATCCTGTGTCCTTTCTTACTATCTTCTCAAAAATTTGAGCCTGCATTAGTTATCTCTACCAAAAACTGCTTCTTCATGACTTAAACCCACCTAAACAAATAAACCTAACCCCAACAAACAGGTTTCCTAATATTTTCAGTTACTTGCACATAAAACAAACAACAACCCTGGTGGTTTTATTCAATTCCAATGTAGAGTTTAAGATCATGTCCAATATGGAGCCAGGAGTTTTAATAATATCTCTGTTTTTAGACTTCAAGAAACCAGATAAGGTAGAACAAAGTTTCCTTAAACAGAATGTGAATATAGGTGGCTCATTTTACAAACTTTGTTTCTGTAGGGTTTAGTGTGTTCCTGTGTCTGGCATGCTCTGTTTTGAAAAGCAGTTGAGTTGATAAGAAAAACATATGTCATCCAATTAGGAGTCATTAATCATTACTCTACTGCTCTACTCCAGATTTCTGTGTCAACTCACCTTCACTCCTAAATGGTACATTTCAGACCCTAGAATAGAAAGAAAATGTGATGTTATTTATCATCACATATCTCAAGAAACTTTCAGAACCAAAATTTCATAAACAGAAAAAATATTCTATACATTCTACTGCCATTCAAGCAATTTTTAAGTATAATGGCAATGTGAAATTTTTACATATTGTTAAAATAAATAATTCAATGAGACATTTGTAAAAGAAAACATCTATATTTACCATTGCAAAGAGGGAATTTTTAACTGGATAGAAGAAAACTGCATAAGTATTTCCTTTCCTGGGTTTCCATCTAGAAAACAAATTTAATTTGACTAAAGATAATTAAGAAAGAAGCTGAATTACAATTATATGCATACTTTTTGTGATTAACATTACTTTACACAAAGATCAGTCAGATTTCATTCTCTCAACTTCCATGAGACATTGCTCCAGCAATATCCCCCAGCAATTTCATGGTTTTCCTCACTATTGAATCACTGCACATACAGACTTTGGCTTTCAGATCTTTCAGGGTTTGCCTCAGTGGCAGAGGGTGATCTTGCCTAGGACATACCCTTCAGTGTGGAAACACATACAGTGACAATTCATCTTAGGTTATAAAGATCCAGATATTTATACCCAATTGAGGATACCCTTGCCACTTCATTTACATCAAGGTGCTCCAGGGTGAGCCGAGCTTCTTTGAGCCTGCACCTCACCTCAGTTTCTTCCTTTACCCTACCTTCTCTTTTCTCCTTTTACAGCTGCTGTTCCTCATAAATATCCAACACAACAGAGTTAATCTCAGTGTCTGCTTATGTTGAATGCCACCTTCAAAGACATTCTTGTCAAGGTCATTTTAGTGGTCTTTACACTGCTAGATCCGATGATCAATTTTTAGTTCTCAGCTTACTTATATTACTGATCGGCCTTCCAAATTCTTCTCATGCCTCCTCTTTTTCAGTCCATTCGTACAGTATAACAAAGTGTTCTTTTAAACACAAGATAATTTATCTCCCTCTTCTGATCAAAACTTCCCAATGCTTGCCACCTCAACCTGAGAAGTAGCCAATGTCCCTATAATGCTCTTCAAAGGCTCAATACAATACCTCCTTTACCACCATTTGAATTTGTTTCCTAGAAATTTCCCCATGTTCAATTTGCTTCACCTACATTAGTTGGGTATGTACCAATCATGCTCCTATCTATTAGAGTACCCTAATCTTGACTGGCCCCCTCAATTGTCTATACCCCAATACTGCTTTTGCAGAGAGCCGTTATCTAACTCATACTATTCTGGCCGCCCTCCATACATTCCTTTTTCTTAGTCTTCTGCTTTATTTTTTCCATAGCAGTATTCACTTTCTGACACAGTATGTACTGAAGGAGTGAAGGTTACTTGTTCCCTATTGTAATTACAAAATTAAACACATTAGTTCAGGAAATAAATAATCATTGAATAAACCATTTAATAAATCAATTTCCATTATTGTAATATATTTTATTGGGAATGATAGAGCTATATTGGGCATAAAATATATAGTAGCCTAATAAATTACAATATGCTAGAAATCCACAGTAACAGCATACAGTTCTGAAACAAATAGATCAACAAGACTGGCCTATTGTTTATTTAATTACTCTCAAGAATGAATGCCTTGCCAAAGCTGTGATACTGGGCAGATGGCTCAAACATCCTTTGCTTGGGAATTTTTCTAAAGTTCAGGAATGTTCTAAATTCTGTCATTACATTTGGGAATCAAAGTCAAGTTTTAAAACTGCAATTCTATTTTAAGAAAGGGTTGGAAGGTTCAGTCATTATGAAAATGATTTGGATACATAATAGTTTGCAAAGAAGATAGGCTGATGGAGATGTTCTTTCCAAAAGCCAGTATAGTTATAAAAAAATATATGTAAGTAAATAAACAAAGACTTGTGCTAATGTTATGGTAAATGCCCCTAAATACAGAATCCTAAGTAGCATTTAATCAACCAGACACTGACTAATGGAAAGAGCCAAAAGCCAAAGGCTCCAAGGATCTGGAACTACCTGCCAATCTGAGTCTTTTTGTCTAAATTTTGAGTATGTATATTGTAATAACAAAAAGTACAACCAAAGGACATTGTGGCTACATTGACCCTCATGTACTGAGATGCTTGAATTATAATTGTTTTTGGGGATAAAACACAAAGCAAAGAAAAAATGCACATTCAGATTCCCAGTTAAATGTCGATCATGCTAGGGAAAAGATGAATATCTAGCTACTTTCACCTTGTCTTCATCAGAAAAGCACTAAAGCTGAGTCCTTCATGATGGACTCAAAGTTTCTTATCCATGCAATTGTAAAGGAGACATATAGGCTTTGTCATTTGGAATGAATAAAACATTAGGAATGATTGATTTAAGAAAAATTATCTAAAGAATATTACAGTTGGTATAACCTCTTTCCGAGTCAAATGAAGAACCCAGTTTCATTCAATAAATAGAAAAGTTTTATTACTGATTTACAGAATGTTGTTACATTTTAAATTAAAAATCATATGAAAAATATGTTTTAAAACCTAAATATTAATGGCATTGAGTAAATTTGTAATTATATGTTTAGTTCAGATATGCCTTTAAGAAAATATTTTAATTTAAACCATTTGATTTTGACTTGTTATGTTGTCTGTGAAAAGGGATCAATGTCCTAACTATGAAAGTAAACTAAGATTAAAACACAAAAGGATCTTTTACTAAAGACTATAGGTAATTTAAAAGAACTATCAATAATAGCCAAAATATTGATAGCTAACATTTTTCAAGTGCTACTCATTGGCCAGTTTTCTAAGTGTTTTCCAGATATTTTTCTTTATAACCCACTTTCCCTGAGGAGTTAGGTACTCTCATGATTCCCATTTAGAGACAAGAAAAGAGACTTTGAGAGCCATGCTTTCTGAGAAAAGGCATAGAACGGTGGGTGATGGCACTAGAATCTTGAACTAGTCCAAGTACAGGCTTGGACTTCAGACCCCATGTCTTTCATCACAACCCTGTTAACACTAATGATTAACTTAAGGAATAAAAGGTTGAAATAGAAAGCCCAGCAGCAAGCCTATCTTCATGGTGCCAGCAGAAATAGTTGTAAATAGCAAAATTCAGGGAATCTTCGGGTCATTTTCTCTCCCCAGTGTCAAATAAATGTAGTTTTGACAGAAGGAATCCGTTGACTTGGGTTTTGCTGGCAAAGTCATCCTGTAGCTACCATATACTACAGGGAGGTTCTTGGCCAGAGTCCTTGTCAGCGTTGTTTTAGAGCACTCTTAATCATGTACTCCCAGCAGAGGTTCAAACCACAACAAAGCACATTAGACCCAGTCTCCACAGCTCAGCAGGTTTAAGGAAAATTTAGAGGACAGAGCCAGGCTCTCTACACCCTCTTACTGCCATATCATATGGATTTGCTCTCAAGCAATTATTTTAGGAGTTGGACTACACAGTGAAATTCTTAAATATTCTGGAAAAATACACTAGCGGTTACTTTTTCTAAAATTCAAATTAGATAATTTTGCAACAAATTAGAAGATAGCAGCAAATGTTATGGAATGGCCAGGTGGCAAACTGATTTTATAAGAAACTATTGTGCTTCACACCCCCTCTTCAGACACACAGAAGCATTGCATCCATCTTTTTCAGGCTACATATTCTCATCTTTAAAAAGTTCACCCTTTCTTTTGAACTCAGCTCTGCCTGCTTTTTGCAAGAAACTCTGAAATAAATAATTTCTAATCCTATGAACAATAGACCTGCATAACCAATTTCTTGAAAGGATACTATCACATTAGCATCTTTCAAGGGTCTTGTAGCAAATTCACTTTGATTTTGAATGTTAATGGTGTTCAGAAATAAGGTATAAATTGCAGCAAACCCATGCCACCTACCTAACTCTCAAGATCAAGGGTAATAGTACCTAATCTAGAAATTAGCCTGATTGTAAAAAGAAATAAGAATCAAAGATCCCTAGGTAGAAAGAAAACTAGACTATGGGAATCAAGAAGATAAAGAGAAGGGATTAAGAGAAATGGCAATCCAAGGATAACATAAAGAAGGCTGGAATCCTAAACATGCTGGTGGACAATCCTGTGTCCTTTGCTTAAAGGAGAATACTTATATCTTATGTAATACCGCCCCCCCCATATTAGTAGTTTGAGACAACCAAGCATTTTCACCTAGTTTCTGTGGAATAGGAATTCCAGCAGGGTTCAAGGGTGTCTCTGGCTCAAGGTCCTCTGATTTGATTTTAGTCAAGCTGTCAATACAGGCAACAATCATCCTAAGGCTCACCTGAGGATAAAACATCTAATTACAAACTTACTTGTACGGTTTTTGTTAGAATTTAGCACATGGACCTCCAAGCCCATACTCATAGACCTCTGCATAGGTCTACTTCAGGACACAGCAATTGGTATATCCTAAGAAAGGGAGATTTACTGGAGAGGGAAGGAGAGACCAGGCCTCAAACCTAAATCACAGTCTCTTTATAACTTAATATTGCAAGTGACATCCCATAATTTTGCAATATCCTACTTAAAAGCAAGACACCGAGTCTAACCAAACTGAATGACAGGGATATACAGGGTAGTGAACACTAAGAGGCCAGGATCATTAGAACCTAACTCACAAGAAGGTACCTAACTAAAAAGGGCACATGAAAGCTGGAGCAAGAATTACAGGGAGAGGCAGGGAGAGCCTACCTTCATTATAACTCTATCTAATTAGTATCACTAATATTCTACTTTATATAGAAGTCACCTGGAGATTGTGATAAACCCATAGATGCCCATGCCTCACCACTACAAAACTCAAGTCAAGACAACTGAGGTGTTTATATTAAGCAATTATTCCTAGTTCTAAAGATAAAGACAGACTCCCAAAGAATAATACTTGGAGACTTCAACACCCCATTTTTCTCAACAGATAGGCCATCCAGACAAAAAACACAATAAACACACCTGAGTTAAAGCATACCACAGAGCAAATGCAACAGATACATATGAAAGATATTATCCAATAGCAGTAGAATACACATTTTCTCAAAAGCAAATGAAACATTCTCCAGGACAGATCATACATTAGGCCACAAATCAAGTCTTAATAAAGTCGAAAGACCTGAAATCTTATTGTGTACCTTCTCAGACCACAAAGAAATAAAATGAAAAATCAATAAAAATAAGAAGAATTTAAAGTATAAAAATTCATGGAAACTGAACGGGATGCTCCTAAATGATGAATGAGTCACTCAAGTAATTAAAAGATAAATAAAAATCTCTATAAATAAGCACGTAAAATGACAACAGAACATATCAAAATGTGTGGGATACAGGAGAAGCAGCATTGAGAAGGAAATTTATAGCAATCAACACATGCATCCAAAAAATATAAAAATCTCTAAAACTTAACAATGTACCTCAATGGCTTAGAAAAGCAAGAAGAAACAAAAGTCAAAAATTAATAGAAGGAAAGAAACAAAGATCAGAGTATAAATAAATAAAACTCAGATAAAAATATCAATTAAACAGTTGAAGTTTTGAAAGGACAAAGAAAATTGACAAATCTTTAGATTAATAAAGGATAAAAGAGAGAAGACAAATAAAATCAGAGATGAAAATGGAGATTTACAAGTGATACCACAGAAATGCAAAGATCACAAAAAGGTCCTATTTACAATTATATGATAAGAAACCGGGAAACCCAGGAATAGAAAAATTCCTGAGCATAAACAACATGCCAAAACTGAATCAAGGAGAAATAGAACATCTAAATTTTCAGAAATGTTACTTAAGTACA